>NC_048277.1:33374831-33567331 GCF_009762535.1 Notolabrus celidotus | reverse complement strand
TTTTAAATGTATATAATTTACCTTCATTCACAAAGACCTTACATTTTTTATCTCATGATTTCTATTTGAAGTCAGAGAATGCTGCAGCCTTTATTTTACATAAACTTGCACAATTAAACTTAATATAGATTTCATTCTAGAGCTGCAAGAATAAATATATCAACATATTGACAGAACAATGGCTGCGCCAAGAAGTTGGTTGTGATGAGGTGGAAACACCCGGAGGCTGACAGTCGAGAGCTGGAGTCTCACTTTCATATAGTTTACTTAGAGCTTTCCACAGCTCAGATGATCACATTTAAATATTGTAATATTCAATGTGGGCTTCATTTGCTGAGAAACTGAAAGAACAGGTCTAGCCTCTCTTAGGATCTGTGTTGTGGATTGATGCAGCTGGTGGTCTCAGTTTGTTCTGGGGTGGGTTTTTATTTATTTCAATTTTATATTGCTTTATTTCATTTATCTATGTATTTATTGATGTATTTATTTGATTTTATTTTAAGTGTGTGTACATTTATGTATGAATATCCTTACTTAAATTTGTGTGCGGCTGCTTAGCCATACTTGCTACTGCGAGAGTGATTACAATGTACACTATTTATCATTTTTCTAAAAAATAAAAATAAAAAGATTTGATGCAAAAAAACAATGGCTGTAAAATAGCTTGATAATTAATTGGTTATTTCTATATTTTGTTCAGTAGCACCATATCTGCTAATTTGTACTTTGTAAATTAAAAGTTCTTTGGTTTTATATACTGGGTTTGACAAAAAATGAAATGTGCAGATTTCGTTTAGGGCTCTAAGAAATATGATGACAGTATAAAACCGTTCTCTGACATTTAAAGGTATAGTGTGTAGAAATGGGAATGCAAAACAGTAGTGCTCAACCCTCCTGTCTGTGAAGCTGTCAAGGAATAAAAGCTTCTGTTATCAATTACAATTATGATCCTCCATGTATCAAGTTTACAATCAGCGCATTTTCGGTTAAAAAAACGTGCATTGGCGTATAGTTTGTCAGTTCTGTGCTACTGTAGAAACATAGCGGTGTAAGGTGGAAGGCTCCGTGGAAGGGGAGCTCATTCTAAGTTAACAAAAACTGAATGATTTCTAAAATTAGCTAAATATACTCTCATTTACACATACTTATGATAGAAAGTCTGTTTTGATACACACTAAATTCTACACACTGCTCCTTTAATAAACTGTCCAAATGAAAATCATTTGTAAGTAGAGCACTCTTTTCACCCCAGCTCCAAGCCCAGCCCAGATTTCCAGACACTGATATCAACAATCATTGTTGGTTTGGAGTCTATAATCCACCTGACCTGTGGACGGCTTCAGGCAAGCAAACACAAACCAGGAGAAAATATAAACACAGGAGAGAACAGGATCAAACCCAGGAACTATTCCTGTTCAGAGAGCTGAAGCAACAACCTGCAAAAATCTCTGTACTGGATAAGACCAGTGTTGATAAAGCTTTTTCACTGTCATTACAGGTATTTAATGACGTGCATTCAAAACTTCTATTCCAGTTGTGAGGATGTCCCAACAAAAATAATATATGCCAATGAAAGAAAGCCATTAGTGGTTGCAAAGGGAGTAAACAACTGAAACAACAAAGCCCTGCATGCATCCTCCCCTCCATAACCTCATTTCATCATTTCAGCAAACAGGCAGGTTCTCTGTAGACACGAGGATCCTCACATTACATCTGCAACAGACCGACAAGGCACCAGAACACAGAGGAGCATTGAGCAGCAGCTGGTGCTAACTTCTCACCCTGGTTGTATCAGGTCACTGCCCTTCACTCACACATCACTACTGTCCAATCCTGTCCTCCGCTCTGAGGTTACAGACCCATCTCTGTGTTCTCTCATCCTCCTGTTAGGTCTGCTTTGGTCCTGTACAACGGAAAACTGGAACTCTCCTCCCTGTGGAGTGAGGAGGTTTTTTACTCCATGCCGTGACCTTTCACATCCTGCACAGGAGGTCTCTGTTGTGGTTTCTAGCCTGCATGTGTAGCTGTTGCTGAGGCCTACTTCTGTTTGCTTGTTTTCTGAGTGTTCAAAAGATTCCACAAGATGTTTTACTCGAATCATTTCAACCATGACTGCATTTTGCATGCTCTCTGTCCTTACTCTCAGGGTCTTTTTAACATTTGCTTCCCTTCTTTTTCTTCTGAAAGTTTTTAAGTCTTACAGTAGTTGCTGCACAAACATTGGCAGGTGAGTGGCAAATTTCCACCACTATTCAGGCACATGTCATGACCCCAATTACCCTCAAGGTGGAGCTGTAACAATGTCAAAGTACTGATAGTAACTCCAATCCGCTATTAAGGTCTTAAAACACTCATTTTTCACCAAAGTAGATACAAATGGAGTCTTGTAAAATGTATATTTGCTGCCACATCAAATTTTCTAAAATCAACATTCTATATCTGAGCCAAGAATAATATTCATGCGACAAAATAATTGTTTTGCATCACTATTTTGAATTCTCCCACTCTGCTTGGTTTTGCATGCTCAGTATCTGCTTGCAGCTGTTTAAGTCATTACATTTAAATTAATTCACATTTACATTTTTACTCTTCTGGAGGCACTTTCCAATATAGACTTAAAAACCCCTTCAACATCAAAATTGCATCAGCATCAGTGTTCATTAGAACTGAGGACTTTCTCTGCAAGGATATAAAAATAGTCACATACCATGATTTTAATTCTGCAGACAGATCATTCCTCTATCTAAACTGAGAAATCAGAAAAACTATGTCAAATATATTTTAGAAACTAATAAGGAGACAGACAGATCCACACAGACATTATTTTGCCAGCTTCTTGAGGAGGTAGGTGACTGGTCTGCATGGAGCCCTGACTTCAAGTTGATTTAACACCTTTACAGTGGATACCAATACCGACTGCCAGACCGTCCTGACAAACCCTGGAGCCTGACCGCTCTGTCATCTGGCAGCAGATCCAGTTCCAGTGAAGGCGATAAAAGCAGTAGGTTTCAAATATTCCCATTGCACATAGTTGTCATAGCTGTGTGTCCACTTATTTATGGTCTTTTTGCGACTGTATTGTTTTGTTAAAGCTAACACATTACACAAAGAAACAAATCCAGTGCCAGTTTCTGCAGCATGGACTGAAACATAAACCTGGAGACAGCCTTCTATTGTATCAATCGCATCCTTGGAAATCAGCCTGTGTGAGATAAAAACAATGAGCCATTGTTAAATCCACTTCATTCTCAACATGTTACTGCTGAATTATTCAGTTTACAGAGTCCAGGCTCGCCTCGGGGCTGCTTCATTAAGAGGCTGCTTTTGCTGTAAATTAACTTGAATACAGTCAAGAGACTAGACTCCGGTCTCCAGAGCATTGCCCAGTATTTTTATTTGTTTTTCAAGTAACCATGGAAATGTTGTGCCAGGCTTTTGGAAGGAAAAAAAAGAAGTATGTGAGCAGGGAAGGACTACATTCAGCTTTACTGACTCAGAAAGACTAGAGAGGGATTGAAGGGCACTGCTGCTGGAAATTATTTTCAGCTTCATTCTTGTGCTTTTTTTCTTTCTTTCCACAAATGGCTTGAACTAGTCAGCTTCTACAGCACGGATGAAAAGTCTCTGCAGTGAGTCATTACATAATTAGATCTGCTATGAGTCAGTATCACAAGTAATAAAAAGAAAAGGGACAAAAAATCTACTGTTAACATTTGACTTTAAGGAGAGGCACATGCCCGAGAAAAGGTCGATAATGAGACAGAAACACATGCACGATGGATTATATTAAATTTTAATGTGCACAGCGTGGTATTGTACAGTAAAAGCAAGGAAAGAAAAACAATTCTTATAAAAAATATCACCTTTAGAGCTTCAAAACACTCAATTCAAAAAAAGCAGGTGCTGTAAAATGACCATTCCTGTGAGAAGACAGCAGGTAGACTGAAGGTGACGGAGTCAAAGCAAGCTTAGTGTCTCAATAAAACAATACCCCCCCCCCAACCCTCACCCACCCCATGCTAGGAGCCCCTCCCACGCCTTCCCTTCACCCATCTCAGGTGTAGGAGGCGTCACTTTGATGCGTATTTGCATCGTGTCCATGATCAGTAAGCTGGGCTGCAAAAGAAACTTGTCAGGGGCAATAAAAAAGAGGTACAAAATGAAAGGGAAGGGTGCAAAATGATGACTAGATCACAAATTAAAATGCATCTAAAGTCACGCATTCAACCTCACATTATCTAAATTCCAATGCATTAACCTGTGGAAGTACCACAGCTTGAAGAAAAGTCTCCACACAAGCTTGTAGAAGAGGAACTGCTCATGCTCAGAGGACAGAAAAGGAGATCTGGATTAGTGATTGTCACTAACAATACTATCCCATAGATTAGTGCACTGGAATGCGGTCATAGCTTGTGAAATCTCTGCATAAACACCCATACAGTACATCAAGGATTTCAAAGCAACAGTTTTAAAGTTGACCCCTTAAAAGTTCTTCATATTTAAAGTGTAGAAAATGAAAAAGCATTCACTAAGCCACTACGGTGATGTGCATTAAAGGCAGTGAGCTTCACTAAAGATGATCAGAAAAAAAAAAAAGGGAGAATTCAAATGCTAACATTCTCTGTCACACACTCGTGTTATAATAATGGTGAAGAAAGAAGCTGAGCTGAGACGCAGACAGGTTTCTGTGTCTTGAGGCTGTGTGGCGGGCGGTGGCGGTGGCGGACGGCGAGTTGCTGGCGTGGCAGCGCAGGTGCATGCAGGAACGAGGGCAGGTTCAGTGTGTCAGACTGCTGGAAAGGCCGGGTAAAGGGGGAGAGGGTTGGCCCGGTTGGTTTAGCTGGGTTGGAGGTCATGGGGGGCAAAGGGAGGGCTGCGGCTGCTGCTGCTGCTGTGCTGGTGGGCTTGCGGGGTTGTTTTGTTTGTGCTGAGTCAGACAGAATTTGGCAGCGCTCGCTCGTTCTCTCTCTGCTTTGACTTTCCCCAAACCCCGGCATCGCACCATCCTGCCCCGCCCAGCTGCTCCAAAATACACAAACACAAATAAGCGTGAGGGACGACAGGGATACGGCCTGACATCCCCTCTTCACATGTATCAATACAAGAGAGAAGCTCTCCACAGAAATGGAAAGAATGGAGGGATTTTACATCATGTGGCAAAAAATAACAGAAATGGAGCTTGATGGACAAAATTTGCATAAAAAAAAAAAAAGAACACAAACAATGACAAAAAAACCCCCGGAGAATGACCCTTAGAATTTCCTCTGCCCACCCATTGGGTTACACCAACACTGGAGAGAAAAACAGCTGGAGAAAAAAGGCGGGATCAGGTGCCATGTGACCACGCCCACTAACTTCCAAACATGCCCCGCCCAGCTCTGGAAAAGTCTCACCTCTCTGTTTTCCAGAAGTTTATATTTTTCTTCTCTTCTGTTCTGACTTTTCCCTCCGTCTGTGTGGCTCTAGCCCTCCCATTCTCCCTCCCCTCTTTTTTCCGTGAATCCTCCCCCATCTCCTCCTCTGCTTTGTGGATGCTACACCTCCTTGGTGGTGCGGATTCTGATGCTGCTGAAGCACTTGCCCATGGCCTCGAACAGCGGGTCGCAGAAGGTGTGCACGCAGATGGAGTAGACGCGGCTGACGCAGTGGATCTCGATCAGGTAGCTCTTGACGCACGGCACCACGGCCCAGATGTGGATGAAGGACAGGATGGCGAAGAAGATACCCCAGATCAGAGCCAGGGGGATGCCGACCAGCGCCGTCAGCAGGCGATAGCACCAGTACTTGGTGACGGTGAAGGTGGTGAAGCTAGCTTTCCACACGCCGTCAAAGCTGTAGGTCCCTGCAGGCTCGGCGATGACATCCTCAAAGTCCACCTGAGGAGGGACGAAGAATAGAATATGAGTATATATGAGAGAAAAAACACCTTTGGGAGACACACTAGAAGTCTGTCTTAGATCTCTAGACTCTTACATACAACATGCACAATATGATTTGATGAACCCAACCCTTTACTTAAACACAACAAACAATTTCAGCTTTATCACAGCTTCATCAGTGTTTGCAGAAACTATAAGGGTCTGCAACTTCAGGATTTAATGGACACATAAGCATCACACCAACAGCATAAATCAGACTTTGGTTAATCATGCATTATACATTTCTTATTGTGATCATGGATACTTTGTTAATTAAACACTTCCATCATCTCACATCTGTTTGCTATTCAACTTGTGACCTAAGGCTGCAGACAGACAGTGCACATGACCAATCAATCAAGTACTTGGTTTCGATTTTGGGACGCTGGCACGGCTGGTTAGCCAGTTAGCTTTGTCTTTGAATATTCAGTCCATTATGTTAGCTCTTTGGCACCAACAAGTCATAGCCAGGTCCAGTTTAGTTGGACGGAAATGGCTTATCCAGGTATTAGTCAAACCCTCAGGCAACACCTGGTAAACAGCGTTGCAGGTTGTTGGAGTTTGTAACTGCTGGTGAAGCACATTGATATTGGGATATTCACAAACTTAAAGTTCCTTACAGCAGCTTTAAAAATGTGACAAAGCAAGGTCTTATATCTTCCTTTTACAGAAAGACAACATGATATGAGTCAGATAATGTTCTTCAAGGTGTCCATGTTTTGGGGGAAATTGCACAGAAAAAAAATGTGACTGATGAAAAGGAAGTGTTCAATGTGCACATTTACCTCAAAGAGGGGACATCCCTTACTTAAAGGTGACATATCACGCTTTTTTCATCAATATATATTGGTCTAAGAGGTCCCCAAAGCATGTCTTTAAAGTTTATGCTCAAAAAAACACTTTGAAATCAGATTTTGGTCTGCCTGAAAAGCCCTCTTCTTCAGTCCTCCTCAGAACACTCTGTTTTCTCTCTGACCACGCCCCCTCAGGAAGTGGATGTGCCTCGGCTGTCCAGCACGTTGATCTAATGTTTACATGTTGGCTGAATATAAACGGCTGCTCAGAGATCACGTTACTTCAACCCTCTGAATCTGATCCAGAATCTGATCCTGACGGAGAGGCGCCTGTAGCAGGACCTTTCTGAAGGATTGGTCACAGATTTAGTGTTTCTTGTTGTTTTATTTATCAGTATGTAGACGTGTGTCTTGGTACACAGCTACGAACATGTAGCTATGTGGCTATGCTAACTAGCGCTAGCACTTATCCATGGTAAATAAAAATCATCCACTAGATCTTCAAATCTGCAGACGTGGGGAGTAAAACCGACCTTTGTGTTTATTAAGACAGCCTACAACTAGCATGCCTCCCTCCTAAGCTCCTTGTTAGCACACATTTGTGCAGGTACTGAAAAACGGAGGGGGGATTCAGTATTATTTTATACAGTCTATGGGCTGAACAAGCTCCGAGCTCTGACTCCGTGACAGACCGGATATTGTTGTTATGTAACAAAAACACGGAAGTCTGAAACGGCTCGTTTCACACACATTTACAGAAAGGTGTAGAAATCAGAACAGGGGCAGAATGGATTTTTTTTATTCTCGGGAGGTTTGTAGACATGCCAGGGACACATATTTCAGGTAGAGAACCATTCAAAAGTCCATTTTGCATGATATGTCACCTTTAAGAATCAGAATTGAGTATCCACCCTAACCAGGGTCTAAGTTTTAAGTATCAAACTTAAAACTTAGACTCAAATCCACTTGTTCTACTCCGTTTGACGAGACAGTCACCACCCACCACATTCAAATTTGACTCATCATGATGATTTTAACACTTTCATCTGCAGCCAGAAGTATTTCACAAGAGCCCCTGATATGGTGCTAATGAATCCACCACATAAACTTTATAGACAATCTAATCTGGACTCATTATTTACTCATAAATCAGCTGCTTCACTCCCTGTTAGATGTTCCAGCTTGCAGAGATGAGGGGAATGATTTCAGACAGGATTTATATCTCCCCTTGCACTGACTGGTACACAGTCTAACCACCAACCACCGGCCACGCCCGAAACACTGATCCCTACTTACACCATTCCTATCTGCACTTTCACTTTGCTTTCTGCAAATCTATTCTGTCTCCAGATAGAGAGAAAGGTGACCTCTCAGTTGCAGGAATTACACTCAAATTATGCGTTAAACAGGCGTCTTTCTGAGGCTGAGTTTCGACCAGAATGGACAAACCAACCGGTCCAAGTTTTCAGGTATTCTGAAGTTTAATGATGACCACAGATAGAGCAGATGGAGCTCATAAAACACTGTAAGAGTTTCATCTTCTCGGTGGTTTAACGATGCTGCGTCACTGTTTGATATCTAAATAATTACCAGGCTAAGTCTACATCCTGGAAGCTTTTACATCTGCTGTTATAAACACTCCCTGTGTGGCACCATGACTTTGTCTTTTCTGAGGTTCACCGGAACAGTTTGATTCACTTTTCAGGGTTTGGAGGAATAAACAGAAGGGAGACTGGACGGTAAGTGTAACCATGTGATGGCCACCATGACAGGAAGAATAGGCAAAGCTCAACAAGGGGAAATCCAAAGATAGCATCCATGTACCGCCCATCTGGTCCCCACCTTTACCTTTCATTAAGACGAGAACACTTCACTGCTTTTACATCCCTTCAAGCCTTTACATGCAACAACTCCTGTAAGTATCCATGACCAGGCCAGCGCCGTTTAAGGAACCAAGGTAAAAGTGGCGTCTCTGTAAACACAATACAGACTCTCTACCTCTCTCTCTCTCTCTCTCTCTCTCTCTCTCATTCTCTGCACAGGCTCCTGAGTGCAGAGTCAATATTTATCTTAGTTACTTGGAGACTGTGTCCTGCTAACAGAGCAGGCAGGCTACCGAGGGCTAATGGGTGCAATACCCATAAGTCACGCAGATATGATCCAGTGTGACGGTGAGGCGGTGAAATGGAAAAGCCAAGTGTTTTATCCCTTTAAGAGAGTGTGCCCACTGTTTGGAGGATGAGATGCCAGTTTACACAAGCTGATAGAGACGTCAAAAGTGTTCATTCTCATCATTTTATAGGTCAATGAAAAAGAAGTTAATTTAACTTTTAAGAACCAATAAGTGAGGCTAACTTATCTTGATGGTAAAATAGTTGTGCTCATAACTTTTCTGTCTTAGGTTGAATAAGGATACCGGTGCCACTCTCATATCTATTAGTTTAATATGAATTACAGTCTAGAAGTTAGCTAGCAGTGCTGGATGGCAACAAGCAGCTCTGCAGCTGTAGCTAACTGGACCATTCTTCTATGGTTGTCTTGCAGGAGAGAGCCAGGCTAGCTTTTTTCATGCCATTCGCTAAAGTTTTCTTGGATCCAGCTTTACATCTGACAGATGGATGCATTCTCAGTGTCAATCTTTTGAGTTTATTTTGCAGAATATTGATTTAAGAACCCAAACCTACCAGACTGAATAAGTTCTACACCTGCATCAATAAAACAACACATGTACTGCTCATATAAAGCACTTTTCTAGTCCTCAGAAACCTCAAATTGCTTTAACACTACATATCCCATTCACACATTCATACACTGATGGTAGGGGATGCTATTGGTGTTACTTAATCCTATTCACACACTGCTGGTTATGCAACCAGGAGCAATTTGGGGTCCAGTGTCTTGCCCAAGGAAACTCTGGCATGTTCACAATGGGAGCTGGGATCAAACCACCAACCTTTGAATGGAGAGATGACTCTACCACTGAGTCAAAGTCTCCCCAGATGCCAAACAGATACATTGTTGTCCTAAAGTCACAACTACAAGTATTTAAAGTACAGTGAGGTCTGGCTTTCAAACACACCAGAGGATGATAATGAAGGAAAGATATCATGCTTTCCTCACCCTGCATGTCTCACTTTGGATCAGACTACTCGCCATGGAGTTACCTTTCCTATCATACTTTCAAACAGCAGCGTCCAAGTGTAATTCTTTCAGTCCAAGCTGCAGCACAAAGCCTCTCACACAGCGCAAACTGGCAGAGCTCACAACAGCCTTATAAAATAAAAACTGACTGCAGCCACAAAAGCAGCGAGCCGTCCATTTAGTTTTTCCACAGCTCCAAATTCTAAAGTGGATCCACTCTGGTCCAGTTTCCACAACTCTGATTGAGAGTAAATGAGGGCCTTTTCTGCAGGAGGGCACAAACACAACCACGGCAAGATGGTGGAGATTAATAAAAAATACTGTTCAGTTTGCAGCATGATGGAGAAAGTGGCACACAGAAATTTAATATACTGAGTGGTTTGAGCATGTGATGATATTAAACGAGCAAGAGCATGAAGTTTTGATTTGATTAGGTATGCTTTTAAAGAAGAACCTCAGAGACCTTCACGCTGAGTCACTCATGATGCCCATATATGGACATCCATAGTATCAAACGCATTAAAGGATCAAAACTGAGTGTACTTCCACTGTTGAAGCCCAGCGCTGATGGGTCAAAGCGTGGGAGGACCTCGGCAGCCCAACCAGAAATTTTTTATATGAAACAATGAAGTCTTGGGGTCAGCATGTGACCAGTCGCTGTGGCAACTGTACTATTGAGTAAATAAGGGGATGTGCTATTTTCAGAGCTCCTAACTTCAGGCTGTCATCTCTGCTCGAGCAGACTCAGTGTATCTCTGGAGGAGGAGGAGACCAGATTAAAGAGCACATTAATGGACACAATAGTTGGTCTGCAGGCTTTGGTGGAAAGTCACGAGGGAAAGTGGTAGGGGTGACGTTGTTAATACCGACCGACACAGACTGCAGGCTCAATGACGTTCCACATGAGGTTTTTCATATCTCATAGTAAAGCTTAAACACATCAGCCTGTTAGCTTTAGTTTTAGTTAGTAGAAGAGACTTTTTACAAATTCTTAACCAAGCAGCAACTTTGGTGTGGAAAATATAAGGAAAAGCAGAAGTGCAAAAAGACTGCAGTACCTCAAGTGTCCACTTGAGGCTAGTTCCAAATGCATATGAGTCCCCATTAGAGTCCATATCAAAATGCTGACTTTAACTGCATATTTTAGCATGTTTACAGCCTGGTACTAAACAATTGTTTTGGTCTCCATGTCTCATTTTGTTTTAATCCGTATTAACTGTGCATAACTCATTCATTTTGAGAGTTATGCATAATTAGTGGGTAGCTGATTTGAGTGACAAGGCGGCTAGCTGTCAGGTTAGGGTTAAGGATTCAACTCTAGCTCTTTGCTTGTTTCGAGAAGAGCCTAGAGTTAGTTGAAGGCAGCCATTTTTTGGCTTCAAACCCCTCTTCCGCCTAAGTGGAAATCTTCAGTCTGAAAATTTGAGTCCAATTCGGAGGTGCTAAAAACTGCAGTTCATTGAAGATCCACTTGAGGCTGGCTCTGGAAGTACCAGAAACCACATACACACCAATTCAAAGAAGCAGATCTTTACAGCAGAAATAAACATGTTTTTGGCACACACTGTACGGGGGGTGAATTTATTGATAACATGATAATTTCAAAGATATTGAGATTACAAGTTTTCCAATGAGAGGCACAGCTGACTTGATTGACAGGTGGGAACACTGTAACTGTTGGCTAGGAGGCTCAAAGCCCGCCTCTTTACGTCACACTTGCTCCACAGCAGCAATATGGCTCCCGCTGACGATTGGCCTCAAAACAGCTCTTCAGAAACAGATGGGTGACGTCACGGATACTACGTCCATTATTCATACAGTCTATGCTTCCGCCCCCAATGAAGGATGTCTCTGAGGCTACGTCAATGATTTATACTGTTTACATTCTTGAAATTGGCCCTCTGTAAAATGTACCCTAATTCTTTCTTGGAGTAATTACAAGTTGCTACATGTTTTCTCAATTAAAAGCAATAAAAATCATTCTTGAATGTTTTGTTTTTGTGTGTGTGTGTGTGATGCCTCCCTCAGTTTTTCATTGATTTAGCTATAAACCCACAAATGTTTTATATTTGCATGACATTTGGATGGAAAACAAATCCCACAGCTCCGAGTCTGAGAGAGCTTCACAACCACAAAATGCCTTGAACCAGCAGGGGGGTGTTTTGTCTTTTTGTAAGAAGTTTTTACAGATGAATTACATAAAATCTGAACAGACCAGCATCCCATATAAAGGTTTCCGGGTAAAAACAACACATCACAGGTGTTAAATACCTTAAGGGAATTTTCCATTCCTCTTAATTTGACGTTCATGTCTTTGGCTGTCTGAACTCAAACTTCTTACAACTCCCTCTCACAAATTGTCTCCAGTGGGGGCATCACCACTTCTCTGACCCCTCCCCTCTGTCGTATAAGAGCCACAGATTCTCCTGAGGAAAGATCTCTCTTTACAGAACAAACTCCACATGTATGTCAGTAATGGAACTTGTTTGATGTGGCCAGGTGATTGAGGCCAGATGCAGCAGTGAGAGGAAAACAGCTTGTATTCCTCAGATTTAAAGAATGCTATGCGTGTGTGTGAGTCTGTGTGCCCACGTACGATACATACAGTACATCTGCACACACACACAAAAAAAGTTTGTGAGTGCTGTGTGTGTGTGGGGGTGTGTTTGGTCATGGTGGATTGCAGAATGAGGATTGCTGGAAGGAATTCCCTGCTTGTACTTTTTCATTGGGAACACACCGAACACACGCTTCCACTTGGCAGAGCTGTTGCAGTGACCTCAGAACACCTCAGAGCCGCTGTATACGGCTCACTGTAGAGACTACAGGCTCATCAGAGTCAGGTCTCACATCCAGAGGGAGGCAGTGAGCACATCTGGAACCCTAAAAATACCTTCAAATCAACTAAAAGTGTTCCTTATCATGTCAGAAAATTCAACCCTGCACAAGTTTGTGAAATGACATGTGAAAATGAGTAATTCGATCATGTACACGGGGACACATTTGGCCTTTTTGGGCACCTACATATTTCAATGGACAGTACATTTTGTGCTTGCAGCATGCTTATACAGCTCCACAGCATTATGTGACTCAAGCTAGTGCATGACAGCCCTCAATCTATGTTACTTCCTTGACCTAAACAAGTATAATTGCTGCCTAAATGTGACAAAATGTTTGCAGTTCTGTCTCGTAAAGATATTAAAACAAATTGGTAGCATTAAGAAGAAAGATGGAGGTTTCTGTAAAGGAATTTACAGTCACGACTTTGGTTATAATTCAACATTGACTGCTGGTCTTGCATGGGACACAAGCCTAAGCCTACTAGAAGAAAGTATGGATCCATTTATCACCCCCTGACATGCTAGGAAACATTAATGCTTTACAACATCAGTCTTTCTTGTTCGAATCTTGACTTACACTCCAAATTGAAACACATCCATTTGCAGTTCTAACCTCTGACTGAAATTAATTGAATGATGCATAAACACAAAGTGCTGTTCACTATGATTTCATGACTTTGCAGAATTCTTTTAAGCTTGGTTGTGTCAGGAGCTACTTCAAATACTCCAACAGAATCTTATATAGAGACAAATGCAAACATTTGATGATCTCTTGTGATGCATTGTTATGAAAGCACCATTTTAACCTTTGGTGCACAACATTAAAACTACTGAATAAACTTTTGGCTGGCTTACTTTTGAATGTTTGAATGCATATCATGTGCTTTTAAAATCTTCACGTCTACAGCAGTAACACACATGCTGGTTTGGAGCAGAATAGTATTACACTGAACTGCTCAGCTTAAGTACATGAGTAAATATGCCCACTTCTCTGCAATTGGTCACATGCTTCAAGTCCCTCAACTGTTCCTACCATCAATTTTCTTTTATTTCTGCAGTGTACCCTCATGTGATTTCAGATAATTTCACCAGCAGTCTGTTGAGTTGATTAGAGAGAGAGAGGCGGGACAATCATAAAGCTGTAGTCTATTCTCAGACTCAGACTGGAAGGAGACTCTGACTCACGGTCACAATGAAGGGGAGTTGGGAGGGAGAGCAGAGGGAAGTTGAAGAAGTGGAGAGGAAGAAAAAAATGAGAGGCAGTGATTTAAGTTCACTTTCTTACTGAACTCTGACGAGAGCAGAGAGAGTTAGGAATCTCATTCTTCGCTCCGGTTCAAAGAAAACAATTCATTCAAACTTGATTTGGGGAATCGTTTTATAGCAGGATCAGAAGACAGACTTGTGGGTTACTTAAGATATAATTAACTCTATTTTTGTGTTTCTTAGACTCCAGAGCATCAAATTATTCTTCTTTACTGGACAACAAGCAACTTTGTGAATTCATCCCATGTCATAAAAAGCAGCATGTCACATGGGAACAATTTAAAGTATTTGAACAAGTTGTTCTCAAATGTTTTATGATACATATGAATGTTATACGGTCTTGATTTGAAGATTTCAGTACTTTCGTAACACACTGGCCTCTTTTTTTGATCACCACCATGCCAGCTAAATTAGGTTAAACACATTACCGCAGAGGCAGCACATTTGGAATAAGTCAACATGGAGAGGGTGTCTGCTAAAGATCATCTTAACAATTAACCCAAACCATAATGTCAGACTGCCTGTTATCATTTGGAATCTGACAGCAGCCAATAAAAAGCAACACATGGGTATTTGCTCCTCTGACGCAATTACAGGCATGTGGGGAGGAGGTGGGGAGGAGATTGAAGGGGGGGGGGGGCTAGAATGGGAGGAAAGAAAGGAGGGGAGATGGGGAGTGGTGAGGGATATCCCCTCACACTAACCAGCTACTTGGGTGTTTCCCTGTTTTAACAAGGCAGAGATCAGGCATTTCAAAGAGCTGACCCCTGCTGTCCCATGCACTGAGCCGATTGACCCCTATACTCGTTGGAAAAAAAGAGGCTAGAAACTCCCAGCTGCTGCTCCCTGCTACAAACCAGACGCGTCAGGTGGCTTCCAGCGCACCACTCCTCTGCTGCTGCTACAACCTCTCTCCTTCTGCTAACTCCTTAAACAAAATAAACACTCGGTATTAACGCGGTCAGGCTGTGCTCTTATGGAAAGAATTCTACTTTCCAAACAGCAAGGCGTGTGCAACAAGGACTGTGGGAAATGTCTGTTCCAACAACAGGAAATTCGTAATGTTTCCTTTGTTGGAGCGAGGATGTTCAAGGTTTCAAGTCCACTGCTTGTGCAGACGTGTAGATATTTACACATTTCAAATGCTTCACATTGCCTCACGTCAATGAGCTTTAATACCTCTGCAGAGCTTCTTCCTAATAGGGGAAAGTTATCGAGGGGGAACGCTCCTGGTACCACAGTGTGCGAAAAACCTACTGTGCGCGTTTTACGCACACATCCACGCACACTAGTGTGACAGCTCCTGCAGCTACGCACAGTTTCCACAGATTATCTTAGCTTTTACTGAACATCCTGAAGCTCCACTGATTAAAGGAAACGCTCAAACTGTGCAACAGGTACTCTGATTAAGTTATAGTTTTAACTGCCTCAAGAATAAAGATAAGGTAAAACCATCAGCCACATGCTTGACTTCACAAGTGAACAGCCTTCACAGGTTTCACTCACCTTGACAACGTCGTCGTTTATGTGCTTGGGGTCCCGGTTCACCAGGTCAATCTCTTTGGTGTGGAGATCCTCCATCGTTTTCTCGTTCAGACTTTCGTTGTCCATGTCTTTGTTGTTAGGTTTGTATATGTTCCCTTGTTTTCGGATGAACGGCGAGTGCAGAAACTCCTGTCAGGATTCGGAGGAGGCAGAAAAAAGGAAGAGAGTGAAGAGGAGGAGGGATAGTGTGCAGCGCGCTGAGAGGGAGAGAGACTGGAGCTCTGAGTTACCAGCCTGCCCCACAAACAGGGATGGGTTTAAGTGAATATAGAAAGTGAAGCACCACACCCCTCGATCCAGCCGCAAGGGGTCCTCACCACCCGGAGTAGAAATGTAATACCCATACCTGACATACAGTTGATTCAACATGTGTCTGAAAGCATGGCAACATTTTTAAGACATGCGTAAAAGGACACATTACATTTTTACGCATCTACCTGTAATATAGGACTTTTGACATTAAACATATTGGTAATTAACTTAATGTGTTCTTGTTAGTTAAACAGGAGAATGTGGGTAAAGCAAGGAGACAAATGAGCTGGGTTTCCTTGTTGATCGTTCGAAAAACTTGGTGCGTAAAGACCCCTGTGGCGCCCAAAACCCTCCTCTGTCGTTCGAGAACGTTTCAGTTTGTTGCTGTTATACTAACGATGTTATATATATCTAGTTTGTATTTAATGTGTGCACGACATATTAATAATTTACTCCAGAAAATGTGGTGTGTTCGCTCTTTTGCGCTTTTACGCACGAACACGCTTGATGCGTAAAAAACCAATAACTTGCCCTGTATACGCAGGTTCAATCTCACACCAACATGCTAATGTGTACTCAATGGTCCTTCACATTCCCTCAGTGTGTGTGGGGAGAAGCGTTCATGACTATGTGCCAGAAAAAAAAAGATAACGACTGAGACATTTCGCTCTCAAGTTGAAATCACATTCAGATTCCCTGAGTGAGCTGATATTCCCCTCGGAGAAGAAAACTCCGCGCCTGGTCAGCTCAAAGCTTGTAACCCAAAAATAGAGCCAGTACATGAGAGCCATACCGTACCTCCTCTGTTTCGCCGTCCTTGAGTCCTCCTGTCATGCTGTCCTCACGTCAGAGCAGATTAGAGCGGTGAAAACAGTAAGAAGATAATATAGGAAGCCAAGTGGGCGGCGTGGAGGCGAACTGAGAGGACTCGGGCTCTTCTCAGGGACCTGTGTGGTGATCTAATTCCTGCCCTCTTCTCTGAACGTGACTAGAATTTAATGCCAGGGCTGTGAGGGAAACCTCCGGGGTTTCCTCGTAAGCCACAGAGCGCGTCTCTGCAGCCCGGGAGTCACCTGAGAGCAGGGGGACGGGAGAGCCACAAGTGGAACCTGTCCGGCTGCAGAAGAGACTGACGCGGTCTCAGTCTAAAACTGTGTTTTGACTGGCGTGGAATTACTTTTTTTTAAGGATCAAGGCAGAGTATAATGAGCTTTCTGTTCAGAGAGATGTGGGCGTTAATTGGAGATGGCAAGGTGTGGATACTTGCCATACCTTAGCCTGAGGGAAACCAACTCGAGTGGCTGTTATGGGTACAAGAGATGAAAACATAGTTTAAAATAATAATAATAATAATAATAAATAAATAACCTGGATTTTTCTCAGAACAAGCCAGATCTGATTCACCACCTCCCCCTTTCTCAAACACAGAGCCCTGCCTGTCATTGCTTCATCTCCCTCTTACAGAATAAAGTTCCTTCCAGTGTTAGAAGGAATAAATGGACTCAGATTTGGTGATTGACACTCCTGGTACTCTCCAAACACATGCTGGTGACTCTGGTTTGTTTGCATTCTTGTATTAGCTCACCTTGGAGTGACACAGGCCAGCAGGCTTGGCTGTTTGCTTGGAGAAGCAACACAGAAATAAACTAGTTGGCACATGATAGTGCTAGGCTTTCACATGTAACATCCTTTTTGTGGATTAGATGCATCTATAGATGGTATTACAGAGGTGGCTCATGAAGCATCTTAGTTTTAGTTCTTCTTCTGTGGCCGAAACACACCATTAGTTGTATTTAATTGTTGTATTAATGGGAAATGCATGCTTTATTCAAGAGAGAAAAGGAATGCCTTGATCAACATTTATTAAAACTAATAGTTAAGACTTCCTTTACTAATAATATTAAAGGACATATTAGTAGAAAGACATCAAAACAACCAAATTAAACTGTTCCAAAAATGTCTCTTGACCTACTGAGGTGGTAAATACCTGCAGTTACTCATCTGAAGGTGAACATTAACATGACCTACACATTCAAAGACATATATTTATCTCCATGAATAGCATGGCTTTGTTGTCAGATGTCAGGAGGCGAAAAAAAAACTCACTTTATATAGTGTCAGGGGTTTATAGCTCCAGGCTGGGACAGGATCTGTGAGAACTTGATGGCGATGCAGTTTTTGGTTTATGATGTGATTATCAAAAACATGATAATGTGTTTGTAAGAGCAGAGACAGAACAGGTTTGTAAACAGCTGATTACAGAGCTGCTCTCAGTCAAGGACCTTTTTGACCCTTACTGCAACCGGTAGCTGTAAGAACAAAACAAACCCCATTGCTTGGCATAACACTGACCATATACTGTACAGTGACATCATGGGTAAGACTGGATTCACAACAGCACCATGTAAAAACAAAGTAAAGAAAACAACACACCACTTAAAAAAACTACCAGCTGATATCAGTAATTTGCACACAATAGAAGTCATGTGACCGTTTGTCAGGTGTGTGTTTACTGAACTAACACACAGGATGTGATGTAACTGTCACAAGCTTAATGTTGAGGCTGAACATGAGACTAACAGGAATCCCTGACAGCAATAAAGGAAGAGTCTGCATTAAAAGGCAACAGCTTGAAACATTTTCTCTACCCAAGCAGCACTTCTTCAGGTATTTACAAATCCGCAGTTTTGTCAAAAATAGATTCCCTCAATTTCCTGATCGACCCATTGACACAGAATTGGACTCATTCCTTAAACCTGTTCTTGTTTTGAAAGGATTAATGTCACATATTTATAACCAGATACATTCTTTACGGCTAGTCTCCTTAAACCCCTCCTGTTGGGAGGTGGACCTGGGAGAGAGTATTTCGGAGGAACTTTGGGAGGATGCTCTTAATAAAGTTCACAAATCATCAATTTGTGCCAAACATGGACTTATTCAGTGCAAGATTATACACCGCTCCCACTTCACCAAGGTTAAACTATCTAAAATCTACAAAGATGTTGACCCAATTTGCGACAGGTGTCATCAGGCTCCGGCGAGCCATGGTCATATGTTCTGGTCTTGCTCGGCTTTAGATTCCTACTGGCAGAATATTTTTAATGTAATATCGACAGTAACTGGAAAATCAGTTGAACCAAATGCTATGATGGCAGTGTTTGGTGTAACTCCACCCACAGCACCACTCTCTTCTCGCCTTCGTCACTCTTTTAGCCAGACGCTTAATAATGCTTAAATGGAAGACCCCCACGCCTCCTTCCCATATAGTGTGGTTAAGGGACATTCTTCACTTTGTGAAGTTGGAGAAAGTCAGACATTTAGTTAGAGGCTCCCTGAGGGAATTTCACAAGATGTGGGACTCGTTCTTTGAGTATTTGCAGGAGCTGGACCTCTCTGAGACCCCTGATTAGGTGGCTACCTTTTTGGCAATATTCAAAGTGATGTTGACGGCGGCAGACTGACCAATAATAATTTATTTATTTTTGATTGTTTTTCCTTGTTTTTTTTGTTTTTTTTATTTAATTTAATTTTTGTATTTGTCTATTTACTTAATTATTTATTTACTTTATACATATTGATTTGTATACGCTTCTCTATATCCTTTAAATTCTAATGTAATATGTACCACTATTGTTGTTGTTGTTGTTGTATGTCACTGTCTGTGTGCTGTCCTGGTTCTGTGTTGTTTGTATTTAACAAAACGTCAATAAACATATCTGTGAAAAAAAAAAAAAAAGGCAACAGCTTGTACACAATAGAGGGATAATGCAGTTGCAGAAGTGGCAGCAATACAAGTAAGTTTTGAAGTGGAGGTGAAAACTACAAGAAGCACTTATTAACCCCAATCCGATCACCCTGAGGAATCACAACATCAGCTACAGGAGAATATAATAATAAATAACATTTCTCTAGCAGGGTGACACCTTTAATTGGACCATACTTATACAGTGTTTATCTATACATGGATTAGAATAAAGTTAATTAATTTTTGTAATTTTTTTGTAAGTCATTGAAGTTATAATACTGACATCATGCATCCATGTAGTCCACAGTTATTCCTTATTACCTGTTTATTTTATAAATGAGGTACTGACATTTGTGATCAGATAAGAAAACCTCAACATGAAGAGCAACACAAATCACAAACCTTAATGTATCATGCTGAATACATTTATTTGACTACTTGTTTGTAAATACCTGATGAAGCTGACAGGTAGCTACAGACTGTACATGCTGGCTGATAGGCTATGGATAAATAATGCATCACAGGTCACCCTTTTTGTCTCATGCCTGAAGTGTTAAAAACATTTTAATAAGATCAAGAATGAACTATTATGGATCATTTATAAGGCCAGCATTATTGTAAAGTGGTTACCTACAGCAGTAACAGTAAAAAAAGAGAATACAAAGGTGAGGTTGCTGCAGAAACAAAATAGTACCAATAGCAGCATGGACAGTAGTTTTAACAGCAGTTGTATTCCCAGCTGCAATAGTGTTTGCACAGCAGGGACAGTGTTACTATATACAGCAGCAGCAGTGTTGATAGTTGTATCAGTAATACAGAAACAGTTGCAGCGTCATTACTGCTGTGAGTCCTTGTGGGAGTACTGTTTGCTCTCTGTTCTGGAGGAAGGCCAGAGGTCAAAGGTCAGAGTCAGCTGCAGAACATTCAGTGTCTGTGCCTCTGTGTTCTCGGCATCAAGAGGGCTGAGATTGGCAGAGCTGTGCTGCTAAGAATGCATCACTTCAGTCAATAACAGGTAACACCCGAGCTAGGAGGGGTTATGTTTGGAGGGAAAATGGCCATCTCAGACAGTGTGTCCTGCCAGCTGTGTATCTAACCAGCAGCTGTGGCTGAGATGTCCAAGTCAGAACAAATGCATCAGTGCACTCAGATCTGTTAACCACTAATAATGATATCAAGTTTGTAGAGCTTCTGGGCACTGAAGCAGTTCAATAGTTGCATTATCATTGGTGTTTCACAGAAAGAGTACAGACCATAACTTGTGCTGTAAATTGAAAACAACAACATTTGAATTTATATTCTTTTAAGAGAAAAAAAAAGTCTAACAGGGATGGAAATGCTGTGCAGGCCTGCCGGTCTCAGAGCGAAGCCTCAGGTCATGTTCCATCCACCCACAGCTCAGCTGTGTGTTGGAAAGAGCCTCAGCAATCTCAGTGAAGAGATTTATGAGACCTCTCGGGCACTCAGCTATCCCGACCACACTCATCTTCTTTGAGAGGAGAAACCACACACAGAAACATTACCTTGAGGAAAAACTCTCTTTATTCTGGTCATGAAGAGCACATTTGGTATGTTAAAGCAAAAGATACAAAATGAGAATATCAACAATAAGCAACACTTAAAAATGATCAGGTTATGCTTTTTTTTTCAGAAAAGGGTTGATGACTTTTGAAGGATAACTGTGCTGAGCTGAGGTTGGATATCGCTGCAGGCTACGGCTGAAAGGAGAGAAAAAGTTTTAACTACGCACCTGTCCTTCACTATTGCACAAGCCTACGTTGAATTTCCTCTGAGTGTAGAAGAACTGATCGTAAGTATGTTGGCTGCAGGGTTGTTAGCGGTCTATCATCAGTCAAAGGATGAAAAATACCTGACAGATCATGTGCCTTTAGCTGTCAGCTGAAAACATGACATCTCATCATGCAGTGCGATTTAGAGATCTGACCTGCAGCATGTTCTATCTTCTTCTGGTCAAGTACTCTGTTTGAAACATCCTTAACTCTAACTACCATCCAAGCAGACTATCTGGGTCAATATGGTTCATCAACTGCCTTTCAAAAACCCTGTTTTGGGCTTAAATGCATCCTAGTTGAGATACATAAGCTCAAAACTCATGCAGAATGTGAGCCAAAGCTGCAGGTCTTCTGCATTAGCTGGTTTAACAGCATATGCCACAAATGGTTCGGCCTCCACACACTGTGTTTCAGGACCCATCAGGCAGCTGTTCTCAGAAACTACTGCAAGCAACTAGCTGCTAATGAAAGTAGCACATTTAACTTTAAACAGCTTGATGTTTTGACAGCTAATGGTACTCATATCTGCAAGATGTTACATTAGTCAACTGCTTGCTAACACATTGAATGCACATGTTTCAAAGGGTTGGTTATCACTTATAAAAACTTGAGCAAACAGAAGAAAAGCTGATATATCTGCACAGTTGTACCTTAAATTCAACTGAATAAAAACCTCACTGCACATAAAGGTTAAACTCATGTTGTTATCTGGCTGTAAAAGCCTTCAAACCCTCAACCAATTAGCTGTAGACAAAAATAAGCACCTCCAAATTAAATGTGCATGTTCAACACAGAACACAATGTGGTACGCGTCATGTTAGAGAACACTGAATGTCAGTATTTACCGGTCAAGACCTGGCCGTTAAGAATCATAAATTAGAAAGCCAACCGTCTGATTATATTCAATCTTTAGTTCAGTATCACTTGAAAACATCTCATATAGCTTAGGTCCATAAAAAAAAAGCAAATGCCCAATATTATTACCGATGCACTGTGAAGTCAACACAGCTGTTACAGTAAATACAGAAGCTTGGAAATGTGCAACAAGCTGCATCTTAGCATTTAATAGTCATACTGTCTACTAAACTGTCTGCTCATATTATATTCATTACATTCAACTTCTACCTGTAGGTTTTTGCAATATATACAGTTTATATATATAAAAAAAGCAAAAATATTACATCTCTCAGCAAGTCAGGAGTTCATCTGAATTAATAACGATTGATTCTACGTCTCTCAAGCACGGAGTATTGGAATGACAAGAACTCATTTTGGTCACAATCAGCAAATAACTCCAATCTGGATTACATGTTTTTATAAAGTCCCAAACGGTATCAAACCCTTCACCTCTTATAAAGATGTCAGTAACAAAAGCCAACGCTTGGATTGCATGGATGTGTAAATTTGCAGGTTAAAAGGAATCAAGGCTAAAATGTGGTATATTTGTTTAAAGGGTTTAATCTAACTGCTGTAAGTGTTGAAATATATCTGATAAATAAAAGATGTAAGTTTAATTCCTTCACTTTTCCCCAAATTTAGCTCTGCTATCAAGACGTCTTTTTCCTGCAAATGGTCAAATCCACGCCTCCTAAAGGAGAATATTCTGTTCCTTAATGGAAATCCATCCTACATATCTTTCTCCACGGGGACAGAGGAGTGTCTCTAGTAGTTCTCGCTGGTATTCACTTGAACAGAGGACATGATTTTTCCCATACTGTGGAAGAGCGGTGTTAAGAACATGTCTGTAAGACTCCTCCACACCACCCGCACTGAAGGTAAGAGCATCAGGAAGCACTGGATCAGCGGCATCACCACCCTGGAAGGAAAAAAGACGGATATTCACATCAGTGGGTTTATTTTCTCTGTTCTCTGAATCAATAAAAAGTATGATGTGATATTTGAATATTTTACAGCAGGGTCATTGTACTGAACTGGATGCTAGTTGCAGCATTAGAAACTGTTGGCTATCAGAGGTTAATATCTCCTTGTTCCCACCAAACTTTTAATCTACCGGGTAAGTGATCTCTAGAGGAGACAGATGATCACATTTGCAGGATTTTTAAGCTCCAGGAATTTTCAGTGGGCCTTATTTTCACTTATTAAATTGGGCAAGATTGGGTTGAAACCAAGCCATAACCTTTGGCATTGAGAATGAAGCAAATGCACAAGTGCTAAAAACTGCAGTTCCTCCAGTGTCTACTTGAGGTTTGCTCAAGAGGCCAAGGAATCCCATCAACGCCCATTTGAAAATATCTATTTTTACAGCCCAGTAAAGATAACGACCATTGTAACTTAACCAGCGGCTGTGGCTCAGTGGGTAGAGTCGGTCGTCTATCAAACGGAAGGTTGGCGGTTCGATCCCAGCTCCGGCAGTCACATGCTGGAGTGTCCCTGAGCAAGACACTGAACCCCAAATTGCTCCCTCTGTTGTTCAGAGGTGTGTGAATGTGTACGAATGAGATTTGCTAACACTGATGGTCCCTTACTGTAGCAGCCTCTACCATCAGTGAGTGAATGGGTATGAATGGGTGAATGTGACAAGTAGTGTAAAAGCGCTTTGAGTGGTCAGAAAGACTAGAAAAGCGCTATATAAGTACAAGTCCATTTACCATTTTGAAGACATTAGGATGGATAGTTATTCATAGATCTATAATAATAAGAGGGACAGCTAAGTTGACTGACAGGTGAGCAGGTTGTATGTGTTTGTATGAAGTCTTTGTTTATGTCCAGGTTAAGTTAGATTGAGAAAGCATTTCCAATATGGTGACCACCAACATATGGCTTCAAAACCCCTCTTGGATGACGTCACTGACACTACCTCCTTGTTTTCTACAGTCTATGGTCCAGGATCTTAAAATCTTCTAACTCCAATGGGTTCTATGCTAAGTCTATTCGTGTGAGATGAATCAGAGGTTTCCCAGCTACTAAAAAAAGGAACCAACAAGCGCCATGGGGCTGTATCATTTCACAATGGGCGCATCACGCATGTATACGCACAACTTTTTAAAGTTGTGTGGAGCATCAACAAAAATGGAGAACACAATAGAAAAGAGATGCTTGTGTTACATGAAAGGCAAGTCTTGTCTGTGTCTTTCAACACTGTATCTTTACTTGGCTTCATTACACTTTGAAAACTAACGCAAAACTCTGGCATGATTGTGCTTCAGTTTCGACTTACAATGACACTCAGGCTGACTCAACACTTCCCAATTTGGACGTACATAACATCGTTTAATTGCTATACTGTCACGCCAGTTGCTGCTCTGTTTCTTGAGCTGCATCTGTGTTGATGCTTTCAATGTTTCTGCAAAATGTCTTCACACTTGTTGACTCAACAACCATTCAGACCTCTGGGTTCAAACTGGTGAAAAGCCAATAATGATGGCGATAAGTTCTCAACAGTAAAAGAGAACAGGCCTGTGATATTTGTGTGTTGGGAATAATGACTGTCATTGTCGTATCTGTAAGGTGGTTCATATCTTCCATCAAAAAGATGCATAAAGAACGGCACCATTGTTATTCTCCTCCAGCCTGTGACCTTCACTCCACTGTGTTACCTAAAAATACAGCACCTAGTTGTACACACTGTGCTCTCCTTTGAAGCAGCACCCCTCTGTGATCTCCCTTCCTGACATTCCTCATGTATTGACCAGCTCAGCGTCACCTCTGAGTACCTCTATTGACGAATACCTGCGCTGACTCCCCTCCTTGCATTGAAGGCATCATCCAGAGCTTGTGATCCCACCTGGGGTTAAAGGTCACTTTAGAGTAACTCTGCAGCTCTCATCTGAAGAATGTCACACTCTGATCTGCAAACAAGCTTGTGTCTCTGCAGCTAACTGGGAAAAAGAGCTTGGGGCGTTTTTTTATTTTCCACTACCAATGGAACATAACATTCCCCCTAACTTTCCATACAGCGCTTACATCATCGCTTCAAATCTTGTTCCATTAAGTGTTAATAAATGGACTCTGTGAGTTGTGGAACATATGCATTCATTGCATGATTAACTCCAAAAACTGAGGCACCTGGTTCGACTTGCTGCAGGCGCACATAGCCGACATATGCATGACATAGCTCTCCAAATATAGGTATAAAAACAAAAACGCTGACAAAATGTTTCAAACTTCTTCTAAATGTGACGCTGACTGTAAAAATAACTTGTGTCAATGTTTGCCTAAAGGGCCAGAATAAGTATGCTGCCAATTAGTAGAAGCCCCTGAGGAAAAGTCACACACCGGAGTGATCCTGATATGTTCACACAGAAATGTGAACTGTATTTTTGGCACCCAAAACCAAGTTTTGAGAGATTTTATCATACTTATATATTATTCTAAGCATGATTGTATCCCTATACTGGATATTTATGCACCTAAATGCAAGTTTGAATGTGTTTGCAGCACTAAATGAAAATGGGGCGGCAGTAGCTCAGCCCATAGGGGCTTGGCTTGGGAACCGAAGGGTCGCCAGCTCGAGTCCCAGTATGGACGAAGCTTGGCAAGTGGACTGGTGGCTGGAGAGATTCTGGTTCACTTGCCTGGGCATTGCAGAGATGCCCTTGAGCAAGGCACCGAACCCCCAACTGCTTGGGGTGCGCTGGTTGATGGCAGTATCCCCACTCTGACATCTCTCCCAAAGTGCATGTCCACTGCATGTGTGTGTGCATGATTGTATGTATATATACCACAAAACTGTGCGTGTAGCATGACTGAAAAACAACACGAGTGAAAAAATTGAATTTTCTCCCCTGGAGATTAATGAAGTATGTTTCTTTCTTTCTTCTTCCTATTCTAAGCATGACTGTATCCCTATAATGGATATTTATGCACCTAAATGCAAGTTTGAATGTGTTTGCAGCACTAAATGAAAGTAATATGATACTTTTTATCTATTTGTCTAAACTCCATATGTTTAGATTTGAGGTATTCAATCTTTTTAGAGTGCTGGCTGTACTTATATAGGTTTAAATGCCAAATAATTCCCCATTTAAGCTCCATGCATCTCTCTAACATGAACATGAAACTCCATACATGTTGTTTTGGAAATGTTTGGCACTGTGCCAGATTTAATCAGTCTCACTTATCATCTCAAAACAGAATCCTGCAGCTCGAAATGAACTTCTTCCTACCAGATGTGGATGCAGCTGAGCACCCCGAACACCACCCCGAGGATGAACGCCATGGGCACGGCCAGCAGCGTGCTCAGCAGCCGGTAGAAGATGAATTTAACCAGCTCGAAGACTGCGTGGCTCCCTATCCACACTTTGTCGAAGCTGTGAGAGGACATGGGCTCTGCGATGACATCGTCGAAGCCAACCTGTCAGATCAAACACACACAGGGACACGGAATGAGCTGTGTGATAGTAATAGTGATGGAGTGACGCACAAGGAGCGACTTCCAGGTATTCACACTGCTGATTGCTACTCTCACAGGTTGTTAAGTGAAAACAATAAAGCTACAGTATTCTGAAACAGTACATGACACAATCTGGGAACAGTTTACTTGTATAGTTTCAGTTTCAGGGAGTAAACCCGCTGTGTGTGTGTGTGTTCCTGCTCTACCTTCAAGTGCGCGTTGATATCGTTTGGATCTCGGTCCGGCTCCGCTTTGTAAACTTTCCCTTTCTTGGACAGGATCGGTTCTATGGATCTGTTGAACTCATCTTCGTCCATAATGATGCTGGTGTCCAGCTTCTCCTTTTCCAAACCCATGTTTTTTGCTGTCAGACGGAGCAGGGAGAGCAGCTGGTGACGGTGCGCTCTGCTCTGTGCGCCGGGACTGCTCGGCACCCCGCCCCGTATGGAAAGCAGCGCAGCGTGGGGCCGAGGAGACACAACAAGCTCAAAGTCACTTCCCCGAGAGCAGGGCGCGCGAGCTCACTGATGACTGATACTACTGTGCAGCTTTACAGGCCCCCCCCAAGTCAGGAAGACCCAAGAGCCCTCAGGGTTTCAGCAGCTGAACACACTAACCCTTCTTCAGCCATGTGATTAAGCATGATCTTACTGCAGGACCAGAGGGTGTGCTTGACTTTTAGGTCTAATGCATTAAGAAAGAATTTAGCTCAGTTAAGAAATGCTTTGGAAACTAGAAATGCCTTCACCTTGGAGTCACGAAAATATCTATAATCCCCTCCCAGAGCTGTGGGTTACAGACAAATACATGTTTATATTTTAACACTTTGTATCCATAAATAACTGTTGATGAACACAGCACTTATCTACCTGTTGAGTTGATGAACCACAAACTTTATTTTGGCTGTGTGTAGATTTATCACTCTCTGGCTGTCATGCTCTGAGCACAGCAGCCAACATAACTGCAGCTCCACAGAGAAGCTTTTCCTCAGGCAGCTCCCCTTTCACATGGAGATGAGTTAGTGTCTGACCTCGCTCGCACTCTGCAACAGAATATTCAGAAACATGGAAAATCATTATTGTATTAAGAGGGAGGTTAAACTAAGAACACCAGTGGGCTTTGAGGTGCCAGTGTTCCTGGTTTTCATATATTTGGAGTGTTCTGTTTTAGAAAGTTTGTTGACTGTGGGTCTACATTTTCATGCATCCTGTACATAGTGTAAAAAAATCATTGTTAAATTAAAAGAGAGAAGTGTGTTGTGTCTTTGGTTTAAAGCTGCAGTGAGGAACTATAGGTTTGTGTTGATTTTGGTGCCCCCTGTGGCAAAAGCTGTGCCTTTTACCTTTTTTTGCTGATTTACATGAGTAAGTTTTTTTTTTAACCACAATGTATCACCTTGCTATATTTTAACAGTCAAACTTTTTACTTGTTGAGGACCTTTGCTGTGGAAAATGTAAAACCAAAAGCTTCTATCACCCAGGTCGCTTCTGTGCATGCCTTAACTGCACCATCGCAATACGACAGCACACATGTAGGTGTTTTTTTTTTGGCTTCAAAGCTTATAGTGGACAGAAATGAAGGCACATAGAACATTTT
This sequence comes from Notolabrus celidotus, assembly GCF_009762535.1. Lineage (NCBI taxonomy): Eukaryota > Metazoa > Chordata > Actinopteri > Labriformes > Labridae > Notolabrus > Notolabrus celidotus. Next base: position 33,539,088 of record NC_048277.1, on the reverse strand, counting down.
ATACACATTCAATAGCTTTTGTACGCCACAAAGAGTCATCAATGCAAATCTCAGTCTGTTTCTCAAACAGCTAAAAATCTCCTCACAGTAGCTTTAAAACACTGTAGCTATTTAATAGTAAATATTCTTGAGGGAAAAGTGCAAACTGTGAAAGTCAGAGTGAAAGACTGAAAAAAATGTACAGACCAAAAGGTCTTACAACAAAAGTAGTTGTGCTTTCTGATAATTGTTTATAAAAATGCATAGACTATACCAGACCTAATCCATTTCTGTTGCATGTGAAAATAGGTAAATTGCATCTTAAGGTAGTTTGGAAGAGTGGAATAAGTTGTAAACACATTTTTAAGAAAAAGTAGTAATGCAAAATTGAACTGTTTATTTTACTTTAGCTGACTGATAATTACTGGAAGAAAAAAGGAAGAAAAAAAGAGGTTGTGAGCCAAACAAACAAACCAAACTAAAGAAAATGTTTTGCACCTTTGAACTTGATTGTCAGATTGGGTAACAAGCTAAGCTAATTGTAAGAGAATACTCTTTATCTTAAGATGTAAGGAGTAAAAAAAACTACATTTTCAGCTGTTTTGTCTTTCTCACACAACCTCACAAACATCGACCTCCAGGGCTGAGAAATTGAGAAAGTGCCACAACTGTAATTCTGCATGTGGCCACTTGGGGCTGGGTCCAAAAGTGGGTTAAAGCCCTAAAGGTCATGTTCAAACGACCAACTTTGCAGCAAAACCAGACATGTCATGGCAGTCTAGAATAAAATCAACCAGTAGCAACTGAAGGGTACAGTGGGGGAAGATTATTTGGGGTGCAGTTGCCTTGATTGACAGACGGGTGCGGCTAGTTGTCTGCCAGCTCTTTGCTAGCTAACTCCGTCATTGAACTTCCATGAGTTGATTATTCCTTTGGTTGTTTTCCCTATATTTTTCTGGTTTGTAAAATTGAGCTATTACTTTGTATGTATAACTTCAAATAAGCATGTTTTGGTGCACCTCAAATACCTGATGCAGCTAGTTAGCTTGTTGGCATACAAAAATTCTTAGTAGCAGCCAGTGCATAGGAGTCAGGATTGTTGAACTCATGATTTGGGAAAGGCTGTCAACAAACCAACAGAGGATGTCCTTGTTGATGTCTACTCCCATAATAAAGACTGCTTGGTATCTGCACCCATATTTTTTGTTCACATACATTAGGAATGTATCTTTAACGTTACCAATAGTTTCTGCAAAATGGTCATCCCTCCAAACAGCCAACCTGCCTGCAGTCCTCTTCACTTTGCACCTCATTTGTTGATGTGGCAGCTTCAGCATCCTGCCCATTGATGTGCAACATGTAAACAACCCCCTCTTTTGTTTAGGCACCGAGGCCTGGACACACTGCGGGAGACAAAAAAAAAAGTAGGTCAGGACTGTGAGGGACAGCAAAGCAGAAACACAGCGGTCAGAACAGAGCGATCAGGTCGACAACACAACAGCACAATACTCCAGGATTAACACACACAGAGCGGCTCGGACAGAGTGAGGGAGGGGAGACCTGGCTGGCCTGAGGGTGAGGCGGGGACAGAGGACGGTGTTGACATGAGAGAATGTGAGTGTGTGAAAGAGAGAGCAGCAGAGGAAGTTATTGCCTTTGGTTTGTGTTACAGTCTGGATGCCAATGGTGTGATGAGATTATAACAAGAGTCAGTGGCAGAGCCTTATAAGGATGCAGATGTTGGTCAACCAGTCTGTAGAACTTTGGCCCAAACAGGATAGATCAGCAACTTGTTGCAAAACCGATATGGAAATTGAGACAGATGTGCAGAGTCCATCCAGATGAAGAAAACGGATGACCCCAGTTACCTCCTCGCATTTCAAGTCAAAAGATACGGTTCAAAAGCAGAGGGACCAGAGACTCAAGACTTCAAGTGTTTTAATCAACCCTGTAAATGGTCCTGGATTAAGTAGCAGTACTTTCTGAAAGTACAAGGACTTTGGATTAAGACCCATGGTAGTCTAATGGGCTTTTCCACGACATGTCTTCAGACCTCGGTGGAAATGCAGACCACATTCAGCTGGATAATTCCTCCAGAAGTATCCCCTGGGATGAAAAGTCCTGCGTTTGTCTGGTGGAAAATGCAGCCAATGTTTTGGTCTTTTTTTTTTGTGTGAGTTTCTGTCATTTCTCAGATCAGTCTGAACATGGAGCCATTTCTCCCTTAAACTTCTCAGATGGTTTCAGGTCCAAAGACTCAATACTCTTAATTTTGGACCTTAACATTTCAAGACTGTGGAAATAATCACAGATTGGGAATCAGAATCTGAATCAGTCCTCTTTAAAACCGTGTTTATCATCTCACACTCCCTCAGATTTATCTTGTGACCTTTAATCTTTTTTTTTTATAATTTTTTTTTTATTGAAATTTTGCATCAAACATTTCCATGGTATATACATCATCTCTACATTCCCAACATAGGCTTTAAAATCACCTTTCCAGAAGCACATATATACCAATGGAATTAAATAACATAACAGAAACTAAAAGGAAACTATAGTCTTTTCTGAAAATAAAATCCGGTCTATGGAGGGTTACAAAATTAACCCATTTCCTCCAGTTAGCAGTGAATTGCTCTGACTTGTGATTAACAAGTGCTGTAGTCTTTTCCATATTGTAAATATCCATCCATCCATTTAGAGTTGGGCTCTCATGTGACAACCATTTCCTGGTTAACGCCTTTTTAGCCGCAACCAGCAGAATGTTCATTGAATATTTGTCTCTTTTTGACCAGTCATGAGGAATAATCCCAAGACCTTGTGACCTTTAAAAGGCTGTGACCCATCATTTGAAACCATTGAACTGAATGATCTGATAGAGCACATGAAGGGAATAGTTTTACATGGACACGTTTTCCTCCGTCAGTGTTCATGATGTCAAAATAATACAAAACAATAAATCTGTCACATCGGCTCTTCTTCTTCAGAAGGTATATGTTGTAGTTTGAGACTCTCTGCACATTTAGCTCTTAACAACACTTAACTCCAACTGAATTAAGATCTACTCTCCTGTATTAGCCTTAGTAAAGGATCTGAGCACTTCAACTTTCTAGTTTCTTTTAAAGCAGCTTCATTCTCCTGAGCAGACGGATTAATCCTGCTGTATCATTGATTACAACCCCGACTCCAAGAGCTTTATCTGACTACATCTGCAGCGTTTGCATGATTTGAAATTGTACTTGGGCTGTTGCAGAAATGTCAAGTGTCACAAGTGTGTTGTTTTAAGCAGTATACTGATTAATGTTGGCGGAGGTTTGTGCAGACGTCTCACTAGAATGATTTTTAATATCAGAAGTAGTCTTGGCAGGAAGAAGGCGGTGAGAAAGTTTGTTAAGAGATACGTTCAAGTTTAAGATAGCTTTACTGAAACTTGACTTTCACACTTCTGTTAAGATAACACAGAGCATTCAGTTGTCAGGCGAGAGAGTGTCACAACTTTTATTTTCCTTCCAAAGTCAAAGTCAAAGTCTTCTTTATTGTGAAAAACTGCAGTATGCACCAAGTAGTGTGGGAGGTAGAACCTTCAGTTATCAGGCCCCTCTCCTTTGGAATCATCTACCAGTCAGGGTCCGGGAGGCAGACACCCTCTCTACTTTTAAGAGTAGACTTAAAACTTTCCTTTTTGATAAAGCTTATAGTTAGAGCTGGATCAGGCTTGGACCAGCTTTTGTCATGCTGCTATAGGCCTAGACTGCCGGCGGAACTGGCGCACTGACACACTTGGATCCTAGCTCACCCCCTTCCCCCCAACCCCTTCATCACTTACTTTAACTCTGCCTGTCCCATTAAAGTTACTAACCATAGACCTTTCTGGAGTCCCTGAGCTCCATTGTCTCGTAGATTCCTCTGAGCTGCCGTAGACGTCCTCCTGCTGTGGACGATCTGGACACACACTGGACAGCTGATACAGACGTGCTGGACTCCAGCTGCAACAGCTTCTACGACTCGTCTCATCACTATCACTTCTCTCTCTTACTCCCCTCTATCTGTCTTTCCAGACCCAACTTGGTCGAGGCATGATGGCTGTCTAACATGAGTCTGGTTCTGCCTGAGGTTTCTGCCTGTTAAAAGGAAGTTTTTCCTCACCACTGTAACTAGCTAAATACTGCGATGTGCAATGCTCATGATGGATTAAGGTGGGGTCAGACTGAGTCTTACCCTGTCTTGAAGTTGGGTCTCTGTTCATAATTTAACATAGAGTGGTCTAGACCTCCTGTGTTTGTAAAAGCGTATTGAGATAACGTTTGTTGTGATTTGGCGCAATACAAATAAAGATTGATTGATTGATTGATTGACCAGACATACAGAGGTACAATGTATCTTGCTGCTGCAGCTCCACCTGAAGCTCCATCACTTGCTGACCTTTCTCTGTCCTGTGAGCCTCTCTGTCCTGCATGTTAATATTTAATTAATCCACCAAACGGCCACATTCCAGGACATCCCGGCCAGAACTCCTCTGAGACTTTGCGCCTCGATGCAAAGCGGCTTGGAACGTTTCCTCTGACTTCATGGGGAACAAATGCGTATTATCCCAGGAGTTTCCAGGGGGAACAATCATATCAGCGCACTCACAGCACACACTGAGATTTCCTGTTACACCCAAAGGACCCTCATCTCTGGGGTCTGTAACACACATCACCTTAAAGAACATCAGGGGGGACGGGTGTACTTGTACTTTAAGTGGCGTGTCTGCTTAACGGACACACCCTAACTTTCCTTCACTCTCTATGTCAGGATGTGTTTTTGCATTCCAGCACTCAGATGTAGTAAAAGTGAGCTGAGTTTATCTGATCTGAAGGAACTAAAAGGAACAAAATAACAAGGAGAAGATCAACAGAGAAAAAGCTGCTCTTACAGAACTTGCAAACTTGGAACATATTTTGAATTGTCTGTTATCTGCTGTTATCTTAAGCGTCTATTTATCCCTCAACATGAAGGCAAATCACTTGTTGCTCTCATTTAATCATAGAATATCCATTTACATTGCTAAAATATTTACGTCATGATGATTTTATCCACAGTAAATCATAGACTTGACTCAGGCTAGAGCCAAACCAGAAAACACTTGATAAATGAGACCCAGATTGTGCTGAAATTCTCAACACTTTGAAAAATAAATCCACCGTCAGCTACAATTTGTCTTCAGGGCTTTTATTTTAAGAAGAAGGTTTGTCTCTCAGAGCTGCAAAGGTTACACATAAAGAAGGAAATATAAAAGCAGAGCCTGTGTGATGCTCTGTGGGAACACACACGCTCCTGATGTATGTGCCCTGCAGTATATTTATCTTCAGTGTTTGTGTGAGGTTGTCTGCGTAACGTAAATCCTGCCATGATTCTGTTTGTGAATGTCTGCAGGGCGCTACGTTCTGTGTATTTATTTCTGTCAGCTCAGGATTGGGCAGGGGAGTCTCTTTTTTTTCCAGGAGGTTACTGACTCCTCTTTCCCCAGAGGGTCACAGGTTTGATTCCAGCTAGAAGAAGAATCTGTCGTCCTTGCAGTCTTTATGCATCAAATGCGCCTCTGAAATGTGTGGTGGGATTTTCGTGCAAGAAAAGGCGGGCAGACCCAATCTGATGTCTGGCATAACCGAGGGCTATTTTCTCCTTTCAGTTGTCGTCTCTGAATGACTCATTCAAAATTCTTTCCAGTAATAAGGAATATTGCTTTCTGGCACAGAGTAGCTGCTCTATTAAATAAAGAAAGCGACCCTAGCTAACTCAAAGCAAAGCCTTGTATACATCAGAGAAAGACTAACTTTAACATCTTGGAAATATTGAAGGGACAATGCAGCTGTGATGGATGATAGAGAATAAAGCAGACTGCACACAGATGCATCTACACACACAGGAGTATAACATGCACAGGCCTGTGTTAACTCCTGATTTGTAAAGAATTTGAGCTTAGTTTATTAAAAGAAAGGAACTTCCGTTTACTTGCTATTTTTCCTGGCAAGTTCACAAGCAATAACTACAATCGTAAACCTGTCTGGTTGAGCCTCTTCATTAGGGCTGATATTATTGTCCTCACACACTCCTCACAATCATGCAACAAAGACACGCCCCCCTCATCACCTCCGGGTAAAGTAACCTAAGGAAGGAGGACGCTTGTATTTGTTGAGGCAGAGGAAGTCTGAATAAGCAACAAGTAAGGAGGAATTTGCAGGGAATGAAAGTTACGGTTTTACCATCATGTTTTAATACAAAAAGCACACAACACAACTTTAACAGAATATATTCTGTTTTAAAAAGCTGCAAATCACAACCCTTGTACTGTTTTTCTGGCATAAGCATAGTTTTATGTTGCAAATTAGATGCACTAAATCAAATTAGCATAAAAAGCTATTTCATAAGACATAACGCAACCCTGCTGTGTGTGCATGCTGAAATGTGACTGAGTTGCTTAATAACATCCAGGCACTGATCATAACCACACAGTGCAGCAGGAATAAGAACTTTCAAACTTACCTCCATAAACTGAAATGAAACTGATGATGATTTGGGAGTTTAAAAATGTGTGGCATTAAAAAGCTGGTTAAAGGCACAGTAAGGAGTTTTCATGTTGTGTGGATTCCGGTGATCCCTTAGAATAAAATCTGTGGTTTATCCAGGATGAAGACTACATTTCCAATGAGCGCCATCACCCGCAGTCGTGCGTTTGTTGCGTCACTCATAATACTTTCCTTTGTTCAAGAAAAGGTTTTTAATTTTTTTTTGTAAGTTATGTATTTGGGCTTTTATTGATAGGACAGCTGAAAAGAAACAGGAAATGTGGGGAGTAGAGAGACGGGGAAGACATGCAGCAAATGGTCGACCGGCTGGGAGTCGAACCGGCAACCTCTGCGACGAGGACTATAGCCTCAATACGTGAGACGCTTCGACTGCAAGACCACCAGCGCCCATTCAAGACAACTTTTATCAGGATGCAGAGTGATGAGGTCATGTATTGATTTGGAGCCACGTAAAATTATTAACTGGAACGTTTCAACAGCTAAACTTTGTATGTTAATTACAGTTAGTTAGCTTACATAAGTCGAGCAGAAGTGCTGGGTTAATGTTACCCATCACAGCCCTGGTGTCATGATGTGAGCTCCAGTGTCCCAATAAATGTCTGAATACTGTAAATATGCACATGGTTTAACTCTTTAATCCTCACAGAGCAGTTAAACACTCACACACTAGCATAAACATTAAATCCTGTTCATAGACGTTTAGCTCTTTTAGCTAGCAAAGCCCTGGTTATAGAGTTTCTGCATCTGAAACAATACTCCCTGCTCCAGTATCAGCCATGAGGACAAAACATATGTCAAAGAAAAACTCCTCATGCTTACTTCTCTCTGACAAACTTTACCAGCAGAGCTCAAAACAGGGACACTTCAGGTTGAGTGCTGAAAATCGACCCAGTTTTTTCACTGACAATCCAACCTGAACACAGGCGCTGAAATTCCGTATAAAGAAATAACCTTGTCACTTGTAGGTCATGAAGAGGCCTCACTTTGGAGTGACACTATTTCAGAATCAGTCAAATACTCCCCACAGTGCTTTTAAGGTTCACAGGTATCTGCACCTCCGTTCCTGCTCAGCCTTCAGTTTGGTGGATGGATGGAGGGATGAGAGGGGGAAAAGAGGGATGTCGGTTTGAGAGGGAGGAATGTCCTGACAGGCCCCGGCATACTGAGGCTCTGACTGTCACATTTGTTCTTGGCAGTGGAAAAATTTCACAACAAGCTTGAGAGCCCCTCAAACCATTTTCCAAAATAGCCCGAATCTGTCGGGCAATAAGTTGGACGCCTTCTGTAAACTTCAGTGTCACCTGTCGCTCCGCTCTGCTCTGAGTGTAACAGCTGTGAGCGTTTAGATGTGACCTTTATACAGTAAGGGTGATAACACAGGCTTTTCCTCTGCCCATTAAACTTCACCTTTACAGACATTTTCAATTCAGACAAACAGCTGCTTTCACACAGGTCCTCTCAGTGCTCGTCAGCTCTCAGTGACATCATTTCCTATTGTTTTGTTGGAAGACAGCAGGACCATCTGCTGCCATGACGGGTACAAAACAAACATCATAAAAGCTGATGGGAGCGTTTTCCTTCTGCATTAGATTCTGATAAAGCTGCAGGTGTGTTCCTGTCACACAGGATGTGAGCATGGAGCTGGAAATGTGTGTCTCCCTGCCTGCAGAGTAACTGGTTTTTAATGGTTGTAGTGCAGAAACAAGTAAAGGTCTACAAAAGGCCAGAATCATATGTCAATCAGGGTGTTAGGATGCATCTTGTTGCACATTTTTACATTTGAAACTGTTTTGCAGAGTACTTTTTTAATCAGACCCAAGGCCTTTTAAGCTGAGAGTTTGGTGTGTTTGTTTAAGCTGTGAACGTTGGAGCAGAAGTAGAAGTTGTCCAACTCTCCTGGGGTCAACAGTTTGAATTGGTTAGCATCGCTTTGCATTGAATCACAACGCAGAAATCATACATCAATGCAGATTTTGCACTCCCACATTGGCTTCATCTTGCATGCATGTGTTCTACTTTGCAGTTCAGTAAAAGAAAAACATTTATCTACTTTTTTTTTTTTTTTTTAAGATACAAACAGATAAATGCTACAGAAGAGGATAAGGGCCACCAAAGAAAAAAGAAAAATTAAGGTCAACATTTTATTATTATTATTATTATTATTATTATTATTATTATTATTATTATTATGAGAAAAAAGTCAGAATTCTGACTTTAATCCCAGAATTCTGACTTGAATCTCAGAATCCTTACTTTTTTCCCAAAATAATGTTAATTAAAAAAAAATTTGACCTTAATTTGTTTTTTCCAGTGGCCCTAATCCTCTTCCGTAAAATGCATACACAAAAACGAGACATTTTGGAGGTTGGAATCAATCATCAACAATGTGAAATATGCAATTTACATTAAGATAAACTACCCCTGTAAAAGAAAAAATATTGGACATAGAAGAAAAAATTAAAAAGAAACAAACAAAAAAACATCTAGGCATTGTAATTTTAGGTGCCTGGAGTCCTGTGATGACTGAGTAAGGTTACAATATTTCTGAACTAAGAGGGCAGAAGCTAATCACTTGGAACTGCAGGCAGGTGATTTTTTTCTTTAATGTAATTCAGAAAGGGACTCTTTATTTTATGAAAAGTCTTTGTCGAGCCTCATGGAATATTTCATTTTCTCTTATATGAACCAACCCTCCCTCACCTTACTCTACTGCACTTAACCTATTTTCTTATCCTCTCCAATCAATCAATCAATCCATCAATCTTTATTTGTATAGCGCCAAATCACAACAAACGTTATCTCAAGACGCTTTTACAAACATAGGAGGTCTAGACCATTCTATGTCAAATTATGAACAGAGACCCAACTTCAAGACAGGGTAAGACTCAGTCTGACCCCACCTTAATCCATCATGAGCATTGCACATCGCAGTATTTAGCTAGTTACAGTGGTGAGGAAAAACTTCCTTTTAACAGGCAGAAACCTCCAGCAGAACCAGACTTATGTTAGACAGCCATCATGCCTTGACCGAGTTGGGTCTGGAAAGACAGATAGAGGGGAGTAAGAGAGAGAAGTGATAGTGATGAGACGAGTCGTAGAAGCTGTTGCCGCTGGAGTCCAGAACGTCCGTATCAGCTGGAGTCCAGATCGTCCGCAGCAGGAGGACGTCTACGGCAGCTCAGAGGAATCTACGAGACAATGGAGCCCAGGGACTCCAGAAAGGTCTATGGTTAGTAACTTTAATGGGACAGGGAGAGTTAAAGTAAGTGATGAAAGGGTTGGGGGGAAGGGGGTGAGCTAGGATCCCAGTGTGTCAGTGTGCCAGTTCCCCCGGCAGTCTAGGCCTATAGCAGCATGACTAAAGCTGGTCCAAGCCTGATCCAGCTCTAACTATAAGCTTTATCAAAAAGGAAAGTTTTAAGCCTACTCTTAAAAGTAGAGAGGGTGCCTGCCTCCCGGACCCTGACTGGTACATGATTCCAAAGGAATAACTGAAGGTTCTACCTCCCATACTACTTTTAGAGATTTTAGGTACAACTAGCAAGCCTGCATGTTGGGAGCGTAGAGTTCTAGAGGGGTAGAGAGGCCTATTCATCTTGTGCTCGCTCCTTCTATGCCCTGTCTACTTCCAGGTTCAACCTGGGTCAAGATCAGCTCTGGCAGGATAACGCTGAGATGGAACCCCCATCCTGAGTCTCCTTCTGCTGGGTACACTATGCACTAATTCATTACATGTTATATCCTTGTGTGGCGTGGTCCTTGCTAGTGAAATACCTTTTAGTGCATATTCCTCCATGAGCAGCACAATTCAAGAAACCTCACCAAGGTTACACAAAGAATCAAGAGAAATCTCCACGTTTGCATAATCACAACATCCCCAGATGGAGTTATGGTGTTTTAATTACCAAGCCATTCACCCACCCACTGGTATAAAAACACACAACAATGTCAGCCACGTGTCTCGGTTACAACAAAGACTTTTCCAAGGATTCAATGAGAAAGTGTAATCTAATGTCTTGATTTAGAAACCCATTCAAAGCAGCGTGTGGAGCTATGAATGACACTATTAATCAATCAGCACAATACAAAGTCATCATTGTAGCTTTGATCCCTTACCTGTCAGCAGGAAAACATTTGAATAGCTCTCTAAGTATGCCAGCCTCTGGGTTGGGAGCATAACCCACAAACTATCCTCTGCTGTCATCACCCTGAAGGGCTTTTTAACCTCACAAAATGGAAAACATTACCTCACACTTAAAAAGAGCATTGTGTGCATGTGCCACAGCATTTTCCTACTCAAGTGAAAAAACAACACTCCAAACTACAAAGACCCCAAGGGGGAAATGAGCATTCATGACTTGTTCAAATTGTTATGCTAGTATTCAGTGAAACTACACAGTCACTACTCAGCAAAGACAAAATAGCAACAGCATCATTTGTGTTGCATTCCCTCTAATCTTTGGGTAACACCCTGTCATCCTGGGACAGATAGAGATTTCACGCCTCGTGCCAAAGGGATGTAATTTCCTCTCATGGATGGCACACAAAGAATTACTCTCTCAAGTGATGAGTGCTTGGCTCCATCCAGGTGAGAGACACTGATGTTTTTCTCCCTCCTTGAAAGTAATTTAGTGGCTGCTTATCACGTGGAGGATGACAGCATTGGAAGGTATGTGGAGCAGCTGTCGAGTCATGCACAGTGCCACACCGGTACAATGTTTCTAGTGTTGTGTCAGCAAGAGCAGAACAATTGGAAGTTTTTTTTTATGGCTGTTTATGAGATCGCCATTGAGGAATGAAAATAACAGAGTAGCAGTGTTGGCGATAGTATCCCCTTTCTTGTAATTAAATCTGACGTGTTGATCATTTGGAGTCATCAGACGACAACATTTCCCCAAACATAAGATTAAAAAAATGGCGTCCATTGAGGTGATGAAATCTCCTTTGTCTTGGAAGTGCAAAAGTATAATGTCTAAGTAAAATACTTCAATGCAAGATCAACAGCCAAAGTTAAATATCTTGCATGAGTGCACTTTGGTTAGCCAACAAGTATTTGTGCAGAGTAGAACCACCCACGTTGAATTACAAATATTTTAATTATATCAAAGTATTTTCCAGCTTTGTCAGAATGTAATGCATACTTGTCTCAGATCTCATCTTATGACCTAAGTTCATCATGCTTCAAACTATGCCCTGACTTGTTTTCTCATAAAACTGCCATCTTGTCTTGATGTCAGGCTTCATCTCCAGACAGATACAGCACAGACTAACTTTTTTTGGAACTTGGGTCAAAAGTGAAATTGTTTGTTAAGTCACTCAGTGATGCAGCTGCTGATTTTCACAACCAGACGAAGTGAAATGGTGCCAAGTTTCTTCACTGTTGGCTGCACTTTACCAAAGGTTAAACTGCACCAGCTCTGATGTTCCCATTTTATCTAGTGTGGCACAAACACTGACAAAATCAAGCCGTTGAGAGGTAGCCTGGACCAATTCACAACGTTTAAAAGATTGAAGTGATGCTCCTGTGTTGCCAAATTATGAAACCTGCTCCATTTCTTAATAATATAAAACAGGAGGAGACCAAAGACAGAGCCTTGAGGAACACCACATTTGAGAGATATGTAGGCGGTTCAATTTGACCCTTTAATAGTGACAGATATGTCGGTGAATGGTGCACTGTTGCGCTTGTTTAATGTAAGATCAGGGCAGAAATGTCATGTTTTGAAGCAAAACGTATGAAATGGAACCAAAATGCAGGCTAAAAATAAAGGGTTTCAGAAACAAAAGCCAAAACCAAACAAAACGTATTTAATACAAAAATCCAAAGTGGCAGAAGACACAGCAAGACTCAGGAGAAACACCAGAGACTGTATAAAAAACATAGTATCTGTGACCTCACCCATCTGTTCCTGAAGCGCTGTTTTGAAGCCAATCGTCGGCGGGTGCCAAATTGGAAATGCTGAACACAACCTAACTTCCTCCAAGCTACAGTGAGGTAAAGAGGCAGGCCTTTAGCCCTTTAGCTAACAGCTACAGGGTGCCTGCCTGTCAATCAAGTAAGTCATGTCTTTATTTGGGCAAAACTTGTATGTTTAATATCTTTGAAAATACAGAGTTCACTGTTCAAAAATTCACCCCCTTCCAGTGTGTGCTGATAGAGAAATTAGCTACTCAGACTTAAACTGTTTCTTGGACGCTCGATGAACTGCAGTCTTTAACACTTCTGCATGGGCTTCATATTGTAAGACTGGAGGTTGCTGCTTGAGAAAGACTCAATGAACTGACACAGTAGGGAGAAAACACAGAGACTAATGGTGCCTTCAAATGGGGTCGAGAAATGACCACATGAACGACCCCTTCTTAACGTACTCACAACTTCGTAACTTAAATTTTTCTGAAAGCATCAAGTTCATGAGTTGTGACAGAGATGGTGGAGCCCATGGACTCCAGTTTCACTCAAATACATTACATTATTATGTAACTGATACGGTCTGTAGTTAGAGGAGCGAAATAAGCGAGAGTGCAGCTTGTACAACATGGTTTTATCAACGTTAGCCGCGTACAGGACAAAGGGGAGCCATTGCAAGTGTTAATCTAGATTGTTAAGCTTGTTGTCTTTTGATTTATACCGCCATATGGCATTTCAGCACATATGGAAAAAATAGCAATATTAGCATTTCCAATTATAAAGCAAAGAGAAGCCACACATTCCCACGACTTCACAACTTTATGAGTTCCATTTGAAGGCATCATAAATACACAAAGGGTAATGACGACAGGTGAAAAAAAGACATAAGAGAAACTAATGGAGGAATCCAACAGGAGGGAAGCACACAAGGGCAGGAAGTAAAACTAAACCAGAGACTGAAGGAACGAGTAATTCAAAATAAAACAGGAAACACTGAAATTATGCACCAAAAATGTTACAACTCCATCCAGACACAGATGAATCCAGTGTGAATAAAGTTGACACAGTAATAAATCAAATCATATCTAATAATATTATTGCCACAGTAAAGATTCCATGTGTTTAACATAAGCCCCATCGCTCAGGAGGTTCCCACTTCTTCTTCTCACCATAAAGCCTTACTCATGCTGACACAAATATGGGCTGGGCCTGACACACCCAGCTCCTCCATGAGAATCAGCACATCCCCAGCAAGACACTCACACACACACACACATCTGCACCAGCCCACACATCCCAAACCACAGCAGCTCTAACTGGAAGGCCTGAATAACTGTTTAAAGATGTGTTCTTTTTCTCTCTCTCTCTTTCTTCCTCTCTTTTTTTTCAGCCCTGTATGCTCCATCACCCTCCAGCAGGCAGAGGAATGTGAGGGCTTGGCTTTTACTTGGCAAAAACAAGATTTGTGCAACTATGCAACCGATAAAAATAGCAGACGCATCAGAATTATTTTCCTGACAGATGTGTTGTCATCCTGCTCATCATGTGCGTGCTGTGTGGTTGTTTACTCTTGATTTATTGGCTATAGTGGAATATTAAAGAGGAACATAAAATAAAAGGAAGTAAGAATTTATTTTTGGTGACAACAAACACAGAATCTCTTTATTGATGTACTGTCTAAGGTCAGGGTTGATTGGAGCCCAATGGAGCATGCATTGGCTAAACAAAACATGGAAACATCCTGGACAGGTTTCTCACACAAACATAGAAAAACATATTCAGCAATGGGAATTCATAACTAATTAGTTTTGAATATATGAAGACTATGGGTTCTGCATAATTAAGGGCATGGCTGACTTGACTGACAGGCGGGCACACTGTAGCTGTTAGCAAAGGACGATAAAGGCTGCCTTAACTCCACCTCTCTGCCTCTTGTTAGGTTGTCCCAAAAGTTATGTTGAGTCAGCATTTCCAATATGGCGACCACCATGGATAGGCTTCAGAACTGCGCATAAGAAACCAATAGGGACTACATCAATGTGTGATTCTGTCTATGGTTAGGTAAAGTATGTGCTGAGAGAAAGGATGAGTGCTCAGTGAAGAAACCCATCCCACTATGCCCTGTACTGATAATTTAGTAGCCTACCACATGGCTTCTCATGTCCCTCAAAAGCCTGAGATAGAAAGGACAGATGGGCAGCGAGAGCCAGCACATCACTGGGGTTATTAAGTGGGTTCATCCCTTCACTGATGTTTGTAGGCCCATGACACCTCACAATGGCGTCCCAGAGTAACCCCTCTCCATGCCAGCTCCCACTGTCCCTCATATCCACCAGCAGAACGCCCCAATTTAACAACCCAACCCAGACATACCACTATCATCTCTCTCTCTCTCTTCATCTCCCTCTTTCCAACTCCAACACGGTCTCTGCAGATGTGTGTCTAACATGAGTCTGGTCCTGCTGGAGGTTTCTGCCTGTTAAAGGAAGTTTGTCCTTGCTGCTGTAACTTTCTAAATGCTGCAAAATGCTCTGCTCATGGGGGATTAAGATGAGATCAGACTGAATCTTATCCGGTCTTGATGTTGGGTCTTTGTTAATAATGGAACATAGAGTACGGTCTAGCCCTGCTCTGTTTGGAAAGAGTGTTGAGATCACGTTTGTTGTGATTTGGTGCTATATAGATATACAGTAGATGGATTGATACAGTACTGCCATGTTCAACAGACCCAGGTTGCGAACATGCAAGCTCCAGGTAGTGACAACATTGATACCTACCACCCATCAAGAAGAGTCTGCAGCTAGATATAAGAAGACAGGGGAGGCAGAGCCCAGATGAGATGCTGATCTAGGCTAGAACTTGTAAGGTGCAGGAATAGATGATAGTTTGGGCTAAAACATGTGAACACTGACATCTGGTTTCACAAAGACTTCAAGAGAAGACTGAGAAATAAATCTCCCGAGTGAAAAGGACTGAGCAGAAAGCCTTGATGACTTTCTTGTAAATCAAAGGAACTACAGAGGGACAACACAAGTTCACCTCATGTTAAGTCTGAACCTTGGCAGCTTTGTTAGAAAATTTAAGCAACAATTGGAGAAAAAAAAGCACAAGTAATGAAATAATTACAGATCAAATTTTACGAATGAAATGTAAACCATGTGGGGTCCTAATTTAGCTGTCTTGTGAGCCAAGACTGCCAAAAGTCAAGACCCTCACGTTGAATTGAGAAATCTGAATATCAGCCTTTTGAATTAGTGACACCAAAGTTCTCTGTTTCCCAAATTCAAGCTAAACACAACACACATCAGTGTCTGTGTGACAATCTCCTGTTACATTGATAACCGAGGGATCACAGTGCCTTACTGAGTGAACACACCTGAAGATAAGCCTTCACAAATGCTGACTGAACTCTCCTCTGTGTCGTAGATATTGACCAGTGTACGATCAGAGAGGATCAATAACTCTGCAGATAAAGCTTTAAACACACATTCTTCATCGACTGTGTCAGGTTCCCTGCTCTCAGTGTGCTGAGTTATTCTCATTCCTGAGGTACTTCCACACCTGACACACACATGGAGGGTGTGGTGAGCTGGAGAAGCTACGAGCCAATAGACACACTGGCTTGCTGACACACACACGCACACACACGCACACACACATTGCCTCCCTAGTAGTTTTCCACAGAAATCTAAACCCGGGACGTGAATGATGCTTTCACACAAAATGGCCACCGCTGGACAGATTTCAAAAACGGCACAAAGCTGTCTTTTAACACGTCAGGGCAGAAATCTCGGGTTTTAATGATGCTACTTTGTGGCCCGGTTTCGCCCTCAAGACAGAGCATGGGGTCCAGTTTACTTTTACAAATATAGCACTGCATTGTCTGGAGCTGTCTGCACACACTTATCCTCTGTACTTCAATTTTTGGATGGTAGAGACACTTTGAAGTCATGCAGTCAATCCACATGGAGGAGTTTATCTCAGTGGCATTGATCCAAACACCTTTAAAGGAGCATTCAGTGAGTTATAAACAGGTTACAGTTCCTACAGATATTAAAAACCAGGGGAAGACCATAGGAAAATAAATTTAGAGAGGAGATCTCAAAAGTGTTTTATTTATGTCTCCTAGACAACAATGAGATCTGATTGAAAGCAAAATGAGACTACAGCTTATGTCTCCTATTTCTCATTCTTGCCTCCAGAAAGAAGTTTCAAAAAGTCCCAGCTTAGTCTACCTTTCAGTTCAAAAGGAGATCTGGTCAGAATCTGAAATGATTCTCAGGTATTTCTCAATTGTTGTGACTCCTTTTGAGCTCAGGTGGAGAAATCAGGGAGCTCTCTAAGTTGTCTCAATCTAACCTCATCCGTTTTTGTGTCTCAAGCTGAGCTCAGATGGAGCAAAGAAAGAGCCTGAGCTCATCTTTTCATGAACATTTATAGTGCCCTGCAAAAATTTACATTTCAATGTAATTGTCCACAAACTTACAATTCTCATTAAAACATTTGAACCACTTCAAGATCAGCTATTTAGATGTGAAATGATCTCTTCTTTGATTTCACAATATGGTCCTTCCTTTACAAGTCTGTTTGGAACAAAACAACTTCACAAAGATTTAGTGGATTTGAGAGAAACTGCAAAAGATAGAGATTTCATACCAGGTATGACAGACCATTTATTTAAAATATGGGCCGCAAAAGGACTGACCAGATTTATCCAGATTATTACAATTAAAGGGATGGACTCTTTTGGGCACTGGTGGCCTAGCGGTCTAGGTGCCCCACATACAGAGGCTACAGTCCTCGTCACAGGGGTTGCCAGTTTGATTCCCGGCCGATCGACCATTTCCTGCATGTCTTACCCCGCTCACTACTCCCAACATTTCCTGTCTCTCTTCAGCTGTCCTGTCAAATAAAGGCAAAAAGCCCCAAAATATATTTAAAAAAAGAGAAGAAAATGAGCCATTAATGAGATCTCTCATTTAAGTCTCAAATAAGACTCATGTCATGGTCTCAACTATTTCTCCTAGTGAATTTTAGGAGAAACTAATGAGAACAATTTGAAACTTGAATGAGGCTGAAGTGAGAATCTCAATTTTGTCTCCGGAGACTTAGAAGAGAAAGCCTTGAGAAAGTAAAATTTTCCTCTGGGAGTAAGGCCTTAAAGTTTGGGAAAATAGATCAAACTTCCTGGATCTGTGTTGTTGTTTTTGATTTCACCTCTTCCTCCAGATACGTCTCACTTGTGACATCTCTTCACCCTCTGAGGAAAACACTCTGATGGAGGTCACAGCAGGACACAGCAGCCATGTATCAACACACTGCTCTCACTGTAATCAGGTGTTCTACTCTCACCCTTCAGGTCTGTAAAGTTTGATGTTGAGAAAAATACAAGAAGGTCTTTGAAGTGGAAGTACATCGATGGCAGTGAAGCTTAATTCCACCTTATACCTCTATGTGCTCTTGACTTTGCTATACACTTCCATCAACACTTCACATCCTGAGGAAAACACTGAGGTGAAAGTTTGATCCAGTGAAACAGCAATCTGAAAAATAAAATCTTTCCAAGGGAATCAGACGTAAATACTGATTTCTCATTCCTAAAACTTTCATGATGCCAGCCATTCATCGTAAGGTTTTACAGCGGTTACGCCATCAGTCAGTTTTTAATGGTGAATCAAAGTCATGACAGTTTGCTGGAAAGGAGACATGGCCAGTTGTTTATGGTGGTCACAAATCTCAGTCAGAGCTGTCTTCCCCTGTTGTTTTTCTCAAGTTATTTAAACTCTTACGCAAAAAGTGTCTGACAGAGTGGTGACAGGGAGCAGTGAACTGGGTCCAAAGCAACCTCAGTACCAATATCTTGGGAATGGGGGGGAGACGGATTCAGTCTGATGTCATCTTAATCCACCATGAGCAGAGCACTTTGCAGCATTTAGCAAGTTACAGTGGCAAGGACAAACTTCCTTTAACAGGCAGAAACCTCCAGCAGGACCAGACTCATGTTAGACACACATCTGCTGAGATTGAATGGGCTTGGAAAGAGGGATAGCGGGAGACGAAGAGAGAGAGAGAGAGAGAGAGAGAGAGAGAGAGAGAGATGATAGTGGTATGTTTGGTTTGGGTTATTAAATTGGGGTGTTCTGCTGGTGGATATGATGGATCGTGGGAGCTGGCATGGAAGGGGGTTGTTCTGGGACGCCAGAGTTAACTCTTTAGCCTCTCTGAGGTGTCATGGGCAGAGCTAAAGGAAACAGCAGTGAAGGGAGGAGCACACTTTTTTTTTTTAAAGTTACATTTTTGGCCTTTTGCTTTAATTAGATAGTACAGCTGAAGAGAGACAGGAAATGTGGGGAGCAGCGAGTGGGGGAAGACATGCAGGAAATGGTCGGAATCGAACCTGTGACCCCTGCGACCAGGACTGTAGCCTCTGTATGTGGGGCGCTTACACCGCTAGGCCACCAGCGCCCCAGGGATGAGCACACTTGATAACTTCAGTGATGTGCTGATGGCTCTTGCTGTCCTTTCTATCTCAGGCTTTGAAGGACATCAGGAGCTATGGGGTAGGGTACTAAACTTGTCAGTGGAGGGCAAAGTGGGGTGGGTTTCTTCACTGAGCACTCATCCTTTCTTTCAGCACAATAACATTGTGTCTAGTGCAAAAAATCGAAACCCAACTATAGAATGAATAAAACATGGATGTAGTCTCTTGATGGTGGTCACCAAATTGGAAATGCTGACAGCTTAACTTTGGGAAGAACTTACAAGAGGCAGAGAGGTGGAGTTGAGACGGGCCTTTAGCGTCCTTTGATAAGAGCTACAGTGTTCTTGCCTGTCACTTAAGTAAGCTGTACCCTTAATTATGCAAAACTTGTAACCTTAATATCTTCAAAACTAATACTTATGACAATAATTAAAGTTGTTTGTTTTCCATGTTTCAGCCATTGCATGCTCCATTGGGCTCCAACCAGCCCTGACCTTGGACGTCACAACAATACAGAGATTCTGTGTTTGTTGCACCAAAAATAAATTTTTACTAACTTTTCTTTTCTGCTGAAACTTAGTTGGGGTTGGAAAGAGGGATGATAGTGGTGAGAGAGAGAGATGACAGTGGTGAGATGGATAGTAGTAGATGTAGCAGCTGGAGTCTGGCAGCATTAGCACCAAACAACACAATACACCAGGTCTGGACAGGTTACACTTTGGTTACTTTTGTCTGTCACTATGTTTTCTGTGTTTAGTACATTTGTGTGTCCTGGGAAGCCAAGCTTGTTGCCCTGGTAACACTGACGATAAGGACAAAGTATCTGGTTCCCATTTCTTCAAAATGATACGTTATGCAGAGGAATCTCCCCGTGGTGGATGAGTGGAAGGAGTGGTTGCTATGCTGCGAGCAGGCGGTTGCCATGTTGGGCAGCAACCACAAGGCCAGCAAACAAACATCCCTTCTCTGAGTCACACACACACGGTCTCCCCTCCCTCCCTCCCTCCCTCCCTCCCTCCCTCCCTCCCTCCCTCTCCCGTCCTCTCCCCAGTCCACGGAGTTCCCTCGCTAAAACCGTCCTCACTTGCCGTTTGTCTGTAATTACGCCTGATTTCTCACTCGCTCACTTTCAGTTCCTCTCTCACTCACTCTCTCTTCAAGCCCAGACACTGCCTACTCTGTTACCTTCTCTCTGCCTTTTCCTGCTCCCTCCACTCACACACACACACACACCCTTCAGACAAAACACCTACTGGACGATATTTTTAGGGAGTCAACCCCCCCTCCCTCCCATTTTCTTTCCACCTTGTTCCACAAACAAGCACTCCACTCCACTTCTAGAGCAGGAAAACTCAATTCACTCTCTCATTACAGCCTCATCTGGCATGCACGGTTCAGCCCCCCGACCGAGTGTGGCAGTTTGCTTTGCCTTCTTCGTCAACAGAGACAAGATGAAGACCAGATCTGAACAGTGTGGTACCATGTTTAAACTGAATCTGCTGCCATTTGGACTCAATTTCAGTCTTACTTTTAGGAAGGGACTTTTCTTAGAGTAAAAGAAAATGAGCTTAGCGGTTAAATCATGCACCCCATGTACGGATATTACAGTCCTTGAACAGGGCAGAGCATTTTAAAACAGACTCAATGGTCACTACTGAAGGGATATAGGAAGTGCCATGAGACAACTTTCATAACTTGAGAAAGACCAGCAAGAAGAGCGCTCAAATTGAGGTCTGGCTTCTGCCAAAACCAAAAACTGTATTGGGACGAAAGCCCTAAAACTTTTATCACTTTTATGTTGTCTGTTAAGGTTTGGCATGTCCTAGTGCTCAGACAATCCATCAATCTTTATTTATATAGCACCAAATCACAACAAACATTATCTGAAGACTCTTTCCAAACAGAGCAGGTCTAGACTGTACTCTGTGTTCTATCATTAACAAAGACCCAACATCAAGACAGGATAAGATCAAGTCCCATCTTACAGACAGGACTCAGTCTGATCTCATCTTAATCCACCATGAGCAGAGCACTTTGCAGCATTTAGCAAGTTACAGTGGCAAGGACAAACTTCCTTTAACAGGCAGAAACCTCCAGCAGGACCAGACTCATGTTAGACGGACCGAGTTTGTGCCCTGATATATAAGTTGCTGCAAGGACTTAATATATGAAAGAAAGAGTGAAAAGCATACTTTGTTGCTTTTTAAATGAACACTAAAAAGTAGAATATTGATAAGCTTTAAAGTCAATGTAGGACTTAGCAATATTCTACTTTTTGACTACTGTAGTGTGTTGGTCATCATGCTTAAAAACAGCACTTTATTTATTAGTTTATTTGACAGGGGCCATGCAAAACAAAAACTGTCAAGCCAGAGTTAGCTATAAGCTAATTTTCATCTGTGGTCCCTGGGCAGGAAGATGTTAACAAATGTACAATACAAACGAAAAAATAAATAAATAAAACATACTAGCATTTAAAACAATACATAGACTACTCAACACAGTCCATCACTAATAACAACACATTTAAAATTACATTTCATTGTCTCTAATTTGATGCATTCAGATGATCACATGATTGTTTTTCCTTGAGCCATAATTTCAGTTTACTTTTAAAAACACTGAGGTTTGTACAGTCTCTAATGTGGGTCGGGATTGAGTTCCATTTTCCTGCTGCTCTGACTGAAAATGCAGATTGTCCAAATGCAGTATTCCTACGTTTAGCTGAACAGTCTCCTCTTGTTGATGCCCTGGTCTCCCTAAGATTGTTCCTGCAGAGTAACACACATTGTTTAAGTGGTGGTGGGGCCTGATCATTAATTAATTTATATATCAGACACATATCTACATAACAAAAAAAACTGTCAAGGGTCATTAAGTTATATTTCGTAATGATTTTACAGTGGTGGTACTTCCTTGGTTTTTTATCTAGAGTTTTCAGTGACTGTTTGTAGAGGGTGTATAATGGTTTTAGAGTGGTTGCTCCAGCCTGAGACCAGCTCGTGGCACAATAAGTCTTTCTTTAAAGACTTTGAGGTCAATTCTTAATGTAAACCTTAATATTTTGATAATGCACTCAGTTAAAAGGTTCCTCTTATCATAAACAGCATTACTTCTCTGATAATCTCTTTCATATAGAAACAAAATTGATAGTGACTGAAATCAGTATCAAATAGAATCAGAAAATATATTGAATAAGGACCTGGTGAATTGCAATTGAATTAATTCAAGTAATCAGTGTCGATGCTGAGCTCTATAATAAGTACATTTAAAAAATTAGAGTTTATGATTCTGTTAGTTTTTTGTTTTTCTTTTGCAGCCTCAGCTATTAATTGCATGCTTCCCAAAAATAACATGCCCTCTCAGTTAGATTTTGCTATTTCCACCTGCAGCCGTAATTTAACTGTGGAATAGCGCAGACTCACATAAAAGCTAAAGTTCAGAGCTTTGATTTCTGACAACTTAAATACACTGAAACTGCACTTTTAATGTGCAATCTGATCATTCTTTAAGTCCAAATGGATGAAATAAAACATGTAAGCACACAGAAAGCGTTCCACCTTTCAGTCATCCAGCCTTTGTGTTAGAGGGCGTGGTCCTGACCTTTTGAGTCTCATTATTACAAGCATGTAAGCCGAGGAGCATTCAGGGAAAAACAGGAGTAAAAGAGAGAGCGGCTAACATCAGAATCCTCTGTTAACACAACCTGCAGCTCGGGTGGGAGGACGGGCTCGGCTCACAGTTCAAAGGCCACACCCGGTGACTCCTCGCAGGAGGAAAAGAAGGAGGAGGACGAGAAGAGATATCTGTTGCTGTAGGGGAGCAGCTGGCCAGGGGTGTACAAGGTGTCTGGAGACACAGAGAGAGTTAATACAACAGGAAAAGATAAGGAGTTGTTTCCAAATGAGCAATACTGGAGATATACTCAAGTTCCAGCAAGTTCATCCATGACAGGGAAGACAAACAAGGCTGTAATATCGGGAATGACAAAAGACTCAGTGATGATATATCTTCCGTGGAAATTCAGGGGAGACAGTCCATTCAATCCAGTACAAGCTCCATTTTCAGTGATGGCATTATCAGATAGCAGAGAGACTTGTATGAAGTTCATCTGACATGAGGATTAACACAGTAAATATACAAAAGTCAGGGCCCTGGTATCTTAACAAAAACTGTGTTACAACTCTGCTTCAGTCAGGTGAGAGAGAGAAACACTGGATGAGGAGAAAAGACAGGATGAAGCTGAGATCAGGAAGGATTCATATGCTGTTATCCTCTCCTCCTCCCCCCTCCGCAGCCTTACTGGAAGCAGTGGCACACAGCTTTGTTGTGCTGCATGTTTCAGAGGTTTTGAATGGGGGAATGACACAGCGGTTGAGCTTCATAAGTGGAAAAATCATTGCCTTAGGACATGGGTTATTTAACAGAACTGTGCAGACAGGTTGGCAGAGAAGTGCTGACTGCTAAAGAGAGAGAGAGAAGTAAAGAAGGGAGGAAGGGAGTGAAGTTAAACTCACTTTGGGAGTGGTAGACTGGGCGGGGTCATTTACACAGAGGATTTTCAAAGAGTGTAACTGCAGCACAGGCTGCTATTTAGAGACTGTTTGAGCTGAACATGCAGATTACTACAGGTATGGAAAATGTAAGTGTAAGTGAATTAAAGGCCCTGACTCTGTCAATGACACTTTCTAAAGACCACAAATAAACTGAAGCATTAACCTGGAGGAGAGGCTTGTTGTAGCAGTTTGAGTGCTGGAGTGTATCATCTGTTCATCATAATAGACAAAGAAAGAGGCAGATTTGTGGTGGCAGATCATCCAGAAGCTCTGTCTAATAACAGGTTTTTAAATTCGGCACTGATATTCCCTTTACTTTTGTTTAAATTATTCATTTCATGCACCCTGTTCCTCTTGCTTTAAGGCTGTAAGAGTGCAGCAACCCACCATGATCTAGGGCTGTAGCTCTGATGAATGGGTGCTGTCATCATGCTCTAATTTCTGGATGTAAACCAATACAGATGAAACATGGCGTCTTGTAGCGTGACGCGGTTTGTCAGTATTTTGATTTAGAAAAGAGAGATCAAGTTGCATTTTAGGCCGTGTCTGGTTAAACTGGCATATAACCACTCGACTGGTGCAACCACCCACCACAAGCCAGGGCTGTAGCTGATGCTCTACTACCCAGATGTAAACACGCACAGATGACAGATGGAGGTTCTGTCTGGTTAAACAGAAACCAATTGACGTTAACCTTCAAGGAGGACTGAAAGCTGGTGGTGCTAGCTCTGCTGATGTTAGCCACACTCAGCAAACCAATATGACATTGTTTACCGACAGACTTTGTGATGCTGTGTTGAGTATATTGTGCTCAATTTTGACCTTTTTCTGAGTCAAGTCAAGTCAAAGTTAATTTATATAGCACATTTTAAAAGAACTGCTGTTGACCATAGTGCTGTATAAGCTTAAAAACACAATATCAATAAAAACAGGTATTAGTTAAAAACAATAGATATTGACTGTGAATTCCAATTCCATTACAATTTATATTACTTATTTTTTTTGTATCTTTATTCCCTTTTTTTCATAAAATGTAAAAAAACAATAGATGTTAAAAAAACAAATAGATAACACAATAAAATAGCCACAATAAATAAAAGCAAAGTAAAATGTTGGGATGTCTCACTCAACAGGTATTGAAAGTCAAGGCAACAAGGTGTGTTTTATGTAATGATTTAAAACTCAATGTTCTGTGCAGTCCTGATATTTAGAGGCAGACTGATCCACAGTGTGGGACCAACCACAGCAGTGTTTTCTTAGCTTTAGACTAAGTTGTGATTGAAAGCAAATTTGCATGTTTGTTTCGTTGGAAACTTCAGAACATCCTTTGTAATGAGCGACAGCCAGGTGATCATTAAACTCATCCACACTGGTTTGCGTCCTCCAGCTCATGTCAATAGTGAAAAACAACCTCAAACAAAAACAGCTGGGTAATAAAATACAAAGGTGATTCCAGTTTATCGAAATAGGACAGGTCAAGATGTTCTTTCTCAGTGGGCAACAAATCTTTGCCGAACTATTTTCTGAGCTTTCATCTCACTTTGTATCGACAACTAAAATTTCTTGTGATGATGATGATACCTGACAATGCCAGGTTTGAAACTTAAAGAAACACCCTGAGCTGTACAAAAATCCCCCCACACTCCCATGCACAATATACATTAGCTCAATATAGGTTCAAACTGACATCATCGTGGTCTACCCTGGAAACTATAGCCACAATCTCCATAAATAGAAGAAAACCACTTTTATACCACACACACACAGCAGCTGGGAAAAATCAAATCTGTATGTAATGACATGAAGTATAAAATATGAGTCCGAGGATTTACTCCTGTGGTAAAATCGTCTCTCTTTCCATAGTGTGAGTTTATCAGGAGGCAGAGAGAGGGACTGTCAGAGGTCTGAATGTGATGGAATCAGCACCTCTGGTGGAGGAAACCAGACAGAGTCATAGAGAGTAGGAGAGAAGAGGAGAGGGAAGGAGAGTAACCTGTTCAGAATGAAAGCATGTGTTTCCTTTAAAGACTTTAAAGAAGAGTTTATCCCTACATGTGTTTGAGTGCTGCTGTAAGAAAAGCCAGAAGTTTTAGAGCACCTTGTGAGTGTTCAGCCAGATATAAAGTTAGGTAAGGGTTTGGATGAGGATTGGGGATTGGGTTTGGTTGTTAAAGGCTTGTCATATTTGTGTGGGGTGTGAACTATTCCACCAGACTCTGAAATCCACAACACCAAGTGATTTATGCAGCTGAACTACTGATCAAATACAAACAGGCCTTTCAAAAGTATGCTTCACGTTGACCTAACCAAATATAAAAATCCAATAACTGCAGAAAACAAATCAGGGTTGTTGTCAAGTCACCAAACCCTGTTTTCTCAGAGTCTAAAGTCCTCATTATTCAAGACCAGGAACAATCTGAGTCGAGTACAGGTCAGGTCCTCATAATAAATTAATAAATAAATAAATAAAGTTATTATAATTAAGAACTTTTCAAAACAGGACTACAAAATGCTTTAAAAGAAAGAAACTAAAAGACAATGAAAGAGAAATGTGAGGAAGACAAAGGAAATGGAAAGGAAGGGAAATTAAAAAAAATGTATGAATTAAAAACAACAAAATATAAGATTAGAAGCTAAAAAAAAAATCAAAAATATAACATGTAGAAATACAAAAATATAGAATTCATTTAGAAAATCCTACCCGTGTTACTGCCTGGAAAATAATTAAAACATATTGATTAAAAAGTCATTCTATATAATATATAAGCATTATATATTCCTTTCCAGTCTGTTCTGTGCACCTCCATCACTGTCTGGTTTGGATCTGCAACCAAACTACACAAACACAGACTGCAACGGACTATAAGGACTGCAGAAAAAATCATCGGTGTAGACCTGCCCCCCATCCAGGACTTGTGCCAGTCCCGGGCCAGGAAACGGGCAGGTAGCATCACCGCTGACACCCTGGACACAAATTCTTCAAACTCCTCCCCTCCGGCAGGCGCTACAGATCACTGTGCGCCAAAACAACCCGCCATAAGAACAGTTTCTTCCCCCAGGCTGTCACTCTGATGAACACTAAACCCTAACAGTGTCATACCTGTTGGATCAATACTCTCTGTAAATACACAATGCAACAATTCTCCAAGCAGAATTCCATATTTCTATTTTTTGTATTATTTAACTACTATTTTTATAATGTAAAAACTACCTCTTTAACTCACCACTGCACTTTACCATATTATTTTAGCCTGTACATATTAGTCAAGCCTATTTGTTGTTTTTTTCTATTCATAGCTGATGTTATTATTATATTTTTATTTCATTTTTTATTTGTAGGTCTTATTCTTATTCTTATGCCTTGTACAAAGAGAGCACAGTTTACTTGAGTCAAATTCCTTGTGTGTTCAAGCATACCTGACCAATAAAGCTGATTCTGATTCTGATTCTGATACTGATTATATCAAGGACAGCTGCTTCACCCTATGAACTTGGGCTGACTGTGTTGAACCTTTTGGGTGTGAAGGAATCACATGTCATTTATTTACATTACACGCTCACTGAATAATGCCACCCTTTAAATTGCAAAGCACCATGCTACTAAACAGCACTCTAGGCAAATATACCAAAAACAAAATGCAAAACGCCTGCTGCAGTGTGTGTCCTCTAACTAGTATATTTGGACATTTTGCAAATCAGAGGATGAATAACACTGCAAGCTGTTCTACATAATAACTGTAATAAACTGCGTCATTAGTTTCAACTAGAGAGTCATGACAGCACACACAACTATTCTCAAAATCACTACATTCCACCTCTTAAAACTGCAGCCAACACACATATAACACACTGTAATGATGGAGACTGAGTAAAGTTTGTCTCTGGGCTGAGAGTTAATTGGGATTGGTGTCAGTAGGTAAGGCTTCATTGGCTGATGAGAGCTGGAGGCGGGACGAGGGTGTAGATGCTACAGGATTGATACCTTCCTCTGCAGTTCACTGTGCTTTACAGAAGGCGTACAAGCAGGTCTGCAGGAACTGCTAATGGTTACTCCTGAGGTTTTATTTGCAGCACTTCGTATGGACTGCATGTTAGAAACTCTAGCAAGGCTTTGGACCAGACTGCCATATTGACCCTTTAAATTGCAAAGCACCATGCTACTAGACAGCACTCTAGGCAAATATACCAAACACAAAATGCAAAACGTCTGCTGCAGTGTGTGTCCTCTAACTAGTATATTTGGACATTTTGCAAATCTGAGGATGAATAACACTGCAAGCTGTTCTACATAATAACTGTAATAAACTGTGTCATTAGTTTCAACCAGAGAGTCATGACAGCACACACAACTATTCTCCAAATCACTACATTCCACCTCTTAAAACTGCAGCCAACACACATATAACACACTGTAATGATGGAGTAAAGTTTATCTCTGGGCTGAGAGTTAATTGGGATTGGTGTCAGTAGGTCAGGCTTCATTGGCTGATGAGAGCTGGAGGCGGGACGAGGGTGTATATGCTACAGTATTGAAACCTTCCTCTGCAGTTCACTGTGCCTTACAGAAGGCGTACAAGCAGGTCTGCAGGAACTGCTGATGGTTACTCCTGAGGTTTTATTTGCAGCACTTCGTATGGACTGCATGTTAGAAACTCTAGCAAGGCTTTGGACCAGACTGCCATATTGACCCTTTAAATTGCAAAGCACCATGCTACTAGACAGCACTCTAGGCAAATATACCAAACACAAAATGCAAAACGCCTGCTGCAGTGTGTGTCCTCTAACTAGTATTTTTTTTGACATTTTGCAAATCTGAGGATGAATAACACTGCAAGCTGTTCTACATAATAACTGTAATAAACTGTGTCATTAGTTTCAACTAGAGAGTCATGACAGCACACACAACTATTCTCAAAATCACTACATTCCACCTCTTAAAACTGCAGCCAACACACATATAACACACTGTAATGATGGAGTAAAGTTTGTCTCTGGGCTGAGAGTTAATTGGGATTGGTGTCAGTAGGTCAGGCTTCATTGGCTGATGAGAGCTGGAGGCGGGACGAGGGTGTAGATGCTACAGGATTGATACCTTCCTCTGCAGTTCACTGTGCCTTACAGAAGGCGTACAAGCAGGTCTGCAGGAACTGCTGATGGTTACTCCTGAGGTTTTATTTGCAGCACTTCGTATGGACTGCATGTTAGAAACTCTAGCAAGGCTTTGGACCAGACTGCCATATTGACCCTTTAAATTGCAAAGCACCATGCTACTAAACAGCACTCTAGGCAAATATACCAAACACAAAATGCAAAACGCCTGCTGCAGTGTGTGTCCTCTAACTAGTATATTTGGACATTTTGCAAAACTGAGGATGAATAACACTGCAAGCTGTTCTACATAATAACTGTAATAAACTGTGTCATTAGTTTCAACTAGAGAGTCACGACAGCACACACAACTATTCTCAAAATCACTACATTCCACCTCTTAAAACTGCAGCCAACACACATATAACACACTGTAATGATGGAGACTGAGTAAAGTTTGTCTCTGGGCTGAGAGTTAATTGGGATTGGTGTCAGTAGGTCAGGCTTCATTGGCTGATGAGAGCTGGAGGCGGGACGAGGGTGTAGATGCTACAGGATTGATACCTTCCTCTGCAGTTCACTGTGCCTTACAGAAGGTGTACAAGCAGGTCTGCAGGAACTGCTGATGGTTACTCCTGAGGTTTTATTTGCAGCACTTCGTATGGACTGCATGTTAGAAACTCTAGCAAGGCTTTGGACAAGACTGCCATACTGAGTTTTGAGTTTTAGAGAGACAGTTTTGACTCTGTGCCATTTGGCAAAGAACATTTTAAGACAGAGTTTCTGCCAAAATAAAGACTCATGCGGGGTACGTCCTGATACAAAACTGATAGGACTGAAGAGATAAGTTTATAGGTTTAAGTTTTGGCTCAGCTCATTTCAGTGAGTTTTCATTATCAAGAGCACTGCCCAGAGAATTATTGGCTCTAATTCAGAGTCCATTTATTTCTGGTGACAAAACAGTATAACTTAATAAATCTGATGCAGGGTATTTTCATTCCAGATTAAGATGCTGTTATTGAACTGTCAGGGAGGGCAGCCAACAATAAAGTGATACAGCAGTTGTTTTCAAGTGCATGGTATGAAGTACTTGATGCCAGTAAAGTTTTTAATGATTATATTTGGGGACTTTTTTGCATTCATTTTTGATTGGAAAGCTTGAGAGAGACAGAAAATGTTGGGACAGACATGCATCCTCTGTTCATAGACCCCTACTCTTCAAACTGACCTGAAGTTGCACCACGGTGGTAAAGTTTTCGATGATAAAGGATTTAAAAATGGAAAAAGAAAACCTTCTGCTCAGCACAGAAGCCAGGCTCTTGTCGTGTTACAGCTTTGTTGTCCATGCTGTTTATCCCTGCTGTGTTCAGTGTTTACTTGAGCCTTGTAACACCTCCAAACTGTCAGACTGATGCTATGTAGCCATTTGTCCTGACAGAGAAGCTAGTAACTGCAAATTGTACATGCAATTGTTAGTCTATGTTGACACTTTCTGTGTTTACATGTGTGTTTGTGTGCATCTGAGCCAAAAGCTGACTTCAGGCATTCATTTCCTTCCTCAAACATTGATTGTTTTGTTTGTAGTCATTCATCATCAAGAGGATAACTGCAGATTTAAAACAGCAGCAAACTAAAACACTCTGCTCCTTTTATAGAGGACATTCTTCATGGGTTCGTCATACAGAAATTAACTCCGGCAGACATGCTGCACATGGACTCTGACATTCTCCTTCAAACCCGAGTGTGAGAGAGTGTATTTTGAGTGTCAGCTATTTTTAGACTCATGACTGCACTTGTCTCAAATTAGGTTTCACATTTAACCCAAAAGGTCGAAACTGTAAAAAAGAAAGAAAGAAAGAAAGAAAGAAAGAAAGAAATCTGGGCTCCTCGTGGGATCAGGCGAGGCTGGGAGAATAAACATTATCTGTCATATTCTGGGCAGACTGGATGAAAACACTCTGCTTCACATCCAAAGACTTCAATCAGGTTTAGAAGACGGTCCAACCAGATTTTTTGGTGGAAATTGATTATTTTCCTCCATATTTTAGGCATTCCACATCACAGGATAAACAGCTGTGAGAATGTCTCGCATTTAGAGTTCTTCATTTTTATTGGTTTGTTTTTAAGCATCCAGAGAATTTATATGGAGCATTATAAAGAAGACCTGATCTGCAGTTTTCATGCATGTAGTCAGCAACTAATGATACTACATGTAAAACCAAGATTCTCCATGAATGTGATTGGTTCTCCTGCTTCAATTTCAACCACTTTTGCAACATTTTAAACTTTTTTAAAGAAACTTTGGGCCCATCAGCATCCATCCAATCATGTCTGGCTGCCCCACTGAGGACACTGCTATCAAGAAGGCCAATTCCCCAGACAAAAAAACACAGAGGAGCAAGAAGAGGAGGTCCCTGTCTGGACTAGAGGGCCCCAATCTTGTAGTTGGGTGACCAAACATAAAAATGTATTCACTCATTTTCATTTATTAACATTAAATTCTGACAGATCCAGTCTAGAGATTTAAGGCATTAATGTGTCAGGGAGCGGGGGACTGGGACACAATTGAGGACTGGGAGAGGGTTCTGCAAGTTATCCTAGAGGAAAAATCATTATAGCAAGACATCAAAAAGGAGAGGGAACAATATTGAGCAAGAAACAACCAAAACAAAACTTGGGTAAGGCAAACTAAACCACCACTGCTGCAGTTGACCAGAAAGCAAACTTTCAAGGAGACCCTGAAAAAACTCCTTAGGACAGCCCAAGGGGCTTAAAGGGTGAACAGAGAAGGGTTGGGGGAAAATGGGCCCAACAACAACCAACCTATGTTTTATAGAAATTAGAAACTGTCGTCAAACCTGCAGAAAAAGATACTATTTCAATTCATACAGAGACACACTTTGATAGTTCATACTCACAGAGGGAACCTCTCACTATCTCTGAAGGTGAGACAATGAGGCAGCACAAAGCAATGAAACTCTAGGGTATTTATAAACTACTCACACCTGGCCTCAATCAGGGCCAATCAGCCACACACAGACAGACACACCTGTCTTGATTGAATGCCACACTCATTGATTCTGCAGGTGTCTAATAAACTCAAAGACACCTGTACCCCACCTGATATTTATCTGGATTAGAACTAGCCAAACATCTTTGACCTGGTGGTTGAGTCACATAAGAGGCTGATGGTAACAAGCGGCTTGCTTCCAGTAACAGTCCAAGTGACTGTAGCTTCTTACTGACTGTTCTTGGTGCAGTAAGATGTCTGTTGAGCTGCTTTTGTTTGAATTTGCTCTAGAATTTTCAAAAGCAAAACACATGATACGAGTCGGGCTGCACGGTGGTGCAGTGGGTAGCGCTGTTGCCTCACAGCTACAAGGTTCCTGGTTCGAATCCCCGGCCGGGCGGGTGCCTTTCTGTGTGGAGTTTGCATGTTCTCCCGGTGCATGCGTGGGTTCTCTCCGGGTACTCTGGCTTCCTCCCACAATCCAAAAACATGCTCAGGTTGATTGATCACTCTAAATTGCCCTTAGGTTTGTGTGTGTGCATGAATGGCTGTCTGTCTCTCTGTGTTAGCCCTGTGATAGGTTGGCGACCTGTCCTGGGTGTACCCTGCCTTCCGCCCGAAGCCAGCTGGGATGGGCTCCAGCCCCCCGTGACCCCTAACGGGATAAGCGGTCAAGATAATGGATGGATGATTCGAGTCATCTCTTTAGAGTTCCTGGCAGGAACTGTTGCTGAATAAAAGAGCACATGTACTCACATGCAGGGGAACACACGCCCCTGAGTCCTCCCCTCCATCTACTGAGTTTGAATGAAGTCAACACTCAAGTCCAAGTCCAAGCCAAGTCCTGGACTCAAGAACTACAACAATGGCGACCACCGCCAGGCTTAGATGGACGCTCTACATTTAATGATACATCCCTAAATTAATAGACTGACTTTGGGATATTTATGGGTATTGTGGAGATTTACAATCCTACATTTGAAATATACATACCATGTTAACAAAAGGCACAGAAATTTGTCACAGATCTCTCATGAGCAATCATCCACTCATCATTTTAAACCAATGCCAGTCCTCCATTGTCTCAGTAACAGCTGCAGGTTAGCATCAACACCGAGCAGAGATAATTAGCTACAGCTCAGTTTCAAACACGCTGAGCCTCAGATGATAACACTCCTCAGGAATCTCAACTCTCCTCTTTCTCTTTCAGTCTGTCTTGCTCTTGAAAACTCACACACACACATACACGCACAGATATATACGCACACACACACGCTGCATCACGCTGTGCCAGGGATATCAACATTGTGCCAGAGTGAGACAAGGTTTCCTCAACAGCCACTCAGGAAGTGGTGTAAGCTAGATAACAAGCAAATGGAAAGGAGGGGGGGGGGGGGGGGGGGGGGATGTAGAGTTGAGTGTGCGTGTATCTGCGTGCACATCAGCCAAAAGATCTTGAATAAGCAACACAAGTGGTCGAGCCATGGCTAATTAATTACAACCAGGAAGTGTGTAAGATTTGTTTTCTTTGTGCAGCTGAACATGAAATTAGAGCCGTTATCTCAGACCCTCAGGTCTCCGGTCGACATTCTTTAATTGATCCCTGCAGGAAAACTCAGGGTCAGAGGTCAGGCTGAGGAACAGCAGCTGTAGAAGC
The DNA here is from genome assembly GCF_009762535.1 of Notolabrus celidotus. Classification (NCBI taxonomy): domain Eukaryota; kingdom Metazoa; phylum Chordata; class Actinopteri; order Labriformes; family Labridae; genus Notolabrus; species Notolabrus celidotus. Next base: position 33,505,840 of record NC_048277.1, on the reverse strand, counting down.
GGTAGACGTCTTTATAACCCGCCTTTTAGGAGTGTGGAAGTGATAAGTGTTCTTTGAAGAGCTGAAAGCAGCACAGAGCTTCAGTTTTAGTGCACAAGATCTAACGGGAAGTTGTTGGTTGAGTTGCTATACACATCACCAGCTTGTTTGGCAATACAAATAGAGAAGGGGGCCAATAAAAGCTTTGATGCAGAGTCATCAGTCTTACCAGGGGAGATACCAGGACACACCCTGGTGATCTATTGTAAACCAATGAGTGATGCATAACATAGATGTAGTTGTACTAAATCATGGGTGGTCATATAAGGCAACCTTCCTCATTTATCTGAGGTGTGAGTGTGGGATAGGGGGCTCAGGTGGTCTCAATCATCAATGTCCATTCTCTGTCAGTCTGTTCTTCATTAACCGTCTCTCTCTCTGCAGTTCTTTTGTTCTTCTGTCATTTTAAGCCTCATTACTCTTCTCTCCAACCCCGTCACCTCTGCATTTCCTCTCATCGCCCTTCCCCAACGTTTCTCACCCACTTGTGTCTCGTCACACTCCTGTTTCTCTTCCTCTTTATTTTATCTCCCCCTGCTTTCCTCTCTATACACACCCTGTAGGCACTTAGATATAAACTCTATTGAAGTGCCTACTGTATAAAATCCTTACCCATCTCTCCCCCCCCCCTTACCACAATCCTCTGTGCCTCTCAGCCCAGCAGAACGACGCAGAGTTTCCTGGCCTCGGTTCAGGAAATTGCTGCTCCAAAGAAGGAGGAGGAAAAGGAGGAGGAGGAGGAGGAGGATGGAAACTTAGAGACGGCTAGCTTTGCCTTGGATACAATAATAAAACACACAAAAACACACACAGACACAATCACTCGCACACATTCAGAGAATGAAAGACAAATGCACACACACTGCCTGCCTTTGTGATCTGGTTAACTCTGAAGGCCTTTGTTATCAGGACACAGTGTGAGAAACAAACGTGTACTATGATTCTTTTGCCTTATTCACTCTGCTCTGTAATCTGATATGTATCCTGTAACATAGATTTTATCAGCTACCTGTTGTTATCATTGTTTTTGGCATGACAACCAATCAGCAACTGCCTTGGATTAAAATGAAGCCAATGAGGAAGTGTCAAACTGAAGTTCATCGACTGACCACTTGAGGCTATATCCAGCAGTGAGTCATCCCCCATCAGGCTCCATGTTAAAATGCCACACATTACAGCAGCATGAAACATGTTTAAAACCTGTTATTAAAAAAAATGACTGGCTCTGTAGCTCAAAACATCCATGAAAACTGTACAAGGGGTAGATTTGTTGAACAATGCATTTATTGAAATGTTATTTTTGATGCTAAGTTATGCATCCTTTAGGCCAAATTCCACCAGATCCGTGTGCGTCCGGTCTCTGTCTCATCTGTCACGGCACCAGAGTTGATAGGTTTCTATTCTTGTCAATGTGTTAACTTCCACTGGCTCTGCTCCGTTGCATTCCAGTTGCATGTCTGATCCGGCACGTCAGAGTCCAGCGGTCCTGCCCCTTGCTCTGTTCTGAAAACGCAGCCCGTGTTGATGGATGAGACAGCATGGAACTGGACCACAGTGGATCGCAGACAGAACGGAAATTGATCTGGTGGAAGTCCAATTAGGGGCGTGGGCTCTTTGACTGAATGAAACTGAATGCACTTATTAGCAACACATCAGGGTTTGCACTAGCTATACATAGTTTGTGAGCTAAAATAAGGTTTCCTATACACTATATGTCTGTGCTAGCTAGTGCATAGAAGCAAATACTGAAAGACTTCATTGCCCCCTCAGAAATACAGCCGTCTCAAGTTATTTTAAGTCATCTTCTTTGTTTTGTAACTCCGTCCTTTGTTCTTCTGCTCCTGATGTGTGCAAAAGAATCAAGTTTGACAAGATATTTTTTTGTAGTGATAGCTATTTTAGTTTCCATAATATCGGGCATATACCGTAAGTCCAACTGAGTTTTTGGGATGCCCTCATCCTGTGTGAAGACTTCCCTTGCTTTCCACAATGTGCAGTTTCGTGCAGCTGTGAATCTCTTTGTAATTCCATCTGTTGAAGCTATGCTGCTAGCTACTTGTGCAGTAGGTGAGCTCAGTAGAAATAGTGTTTGTGGTTAACTGACCCAATGCACATGACCAAAGGTTTATTTACTATAAGGATACCCACGTTTTCTTTAAAAGCTTGATCAGGAACCGCTCAGCTCGTCTTCCTCATTATGTATCCAGCATGCTTCAGCAGCTTCTTCGAGCACCATCTTCTGGATAATATATTGCAACACAATTTCCCTTTCTCTGCATTTTTTACTGGTATAATAGTCGCACCAGTGTTCAGGACGTGGATCACTTCTTAGATGTCAAAAATGGTATTTAAAGTGCGTCTTAAACACCAAATATTACTGTAATTAATAAGCCTTTAGGTCACCTTCGGCCACAGATCAGCTCTCAAAACTCCCATTACTCACTATTCTCAGTAAGTACAGTCAGATGTTGCTCCAGGAAATCAAACTAAAGATGAGTAAACACAATGACATCATCGAACGAATGTCTGGAAGGTCCTCTTTTTTGCTTCTGTGGCTCCCCTCCTCCTTCTTCTTCTTCTCATCTTCCTCTTTTTGTTGCCTTTCTCACATCTGTCCTTCACTCTGACCTTATTTTTAAAATCTGTTTATCTTTGCTAACAGTGTCTTAGTCTCTCCTGTCTCCCTAACTGTCTAACTGGTCCTAAGCGGTGAAGTAAGAGGTGCATTTTTCCTCTCTGGTGTTCCTCAGTTCCCAGTGACTCAGTCTTGCCTTTGAAAAACAGAGTTCCCTTCTTCCTTTTTGTGTAGCCGGCCAGTACAGTATGTGTTTTCTCAGAGTGTGCACGCACTCACGTCCTTCAACAAAGGAGGAAACCTTAGGGATGGTATGAAATAAAGACTTTATGGTATACTGATTTCAGAGTGTATCGGTAAAGATGAATAATTTCATGATTCTTGGAGTAGTACCAATGTCTGCAAGTTTGCTTGAGAGAAAAACTAGCTTTTAGATGATCTATCTAATCTAGCTGGAGCCTATTTAGGGAACAAAACTCTGGCTGCATGAGTTTAAATATCACTTTGTTAGAGCCGGGAAGGCAACATAGATGCTGCTTACTGGAAGCGCGTTTGAATCCGGCATCCCGCAGCGGCCATCTTTGGCATTTCTTTTCTCTTCTGATGCCAACTGGGTTTCCTCACTCAGCACGCCATCCGACCACGAGGCCACACTTGATCCAAACTCAGCTTTTATAACCTCTCACACACTTAAAGGCACAAGAGCGACCAATAAATGGCAAGTCTGTTCGAGCATGCATGAAGACAGACGGTGTGTGATAAACACGCAAAACTGTAGTCCAAAAACACTCGACAAATAACTGCAAAGTTTATTCATTCAAGAGAAGTCATCAAGCAATGCGACCCCCCCCCCCCCCCCCCCCCCCCCCCACACACACACACACCCACACCCACCCACCCACTCACATATTTATACAACCACTGTTAAACCACAAAGCACCAGTCAGAATACTCTACAGATGACGAACCTCCTCCTCTGTCACGAATACAGCTAAGGATCCTTTCCTGTCAACACCGGTGTTTCCTCCTTTTTCCTCTAGTTGTAACTGTTGGCGCGAGTTGCTATGACAAAACTAGGTTGCCTTGACAAAAAGTTACATAAGTTTGGGATGACTGACTCTTTCTCCCTCACTCCCCCTCCTGCTGGTTGCTGCGGGTTTGGATACTGTACCGGGCTCTGGGACAACATGGCCGATTCGCGCCAGACGGGGAAAGTTGTGTTCCAAAATAAGACATCAGAGGGAGGAAAGGAGCTCCACAGAGAGAGCAAATGACAAGCCCGTTTTTATACGCTTAGTTTAAACTGGCCTTGAATGTATTTTAAAGAGTGGTTTATTACGAAGAGAACATGTTTGGTGGAAAAATGATGTGACAGTTGTAGACCAGAGAGAGACCAGCAACATAGTGGCGGTGTGCAAACTCTGGGGAAGAACCAGAGCTAAAAGAAACTTTGGAGGGAAATCCTTAATCTTGCAAGCAAATGTATTCTGGAAAAATGTGCAGAGAATCAGAAGCTTCAAGGTTTTTTTTTAAGATTACAAAATATTAGTTCTAAATTTAAACTAAACTCATCAGCAAATAGCTTCAGGTTCTTAGAAACTACTCAGTTTACTTGAATCCAAACCAGACAGTGTGTCCAGAGCCAAATCACAACAATGTTATCTGAAGACTCTTTAAAAACAGAGCAGGTCTAGACCGTACTGAGTCCCATCTTAGAGATAGGACTCAGTCTGATCTCATCTTAATCCACCATGAGCAGAGCACTTTGCAGCATTTAGCAAGTTACAGTGGCAAGGACAAACTTCCTTTAACAGGCAGAAACCTCCAGCAGGACCAGACTCATGTTAGACACACATCTGCTGAGACCGTGTTGGAGAGAGGGATAGAGGGAGATGAAGAGAGAGAGAGAGATGATAGTGGTGAGATGGATAGTAGTAGCTGTAGCACTGGCACGTCCATATGTAGCTGGGTCTTTATGTTGTATATAATTTTGGGTTAGGGTTCTGATTTAGTTCTTTTGTGTCTTCACCACTTAGGACCAGTTAGACAGTTAGGGAGACAGGGGAAGAAGAAGAGGAGAGACTAAGACATTGTATATTTTTCTTGTCTGTAAACTCCCACATTTTTAAAGGTGCTATATAAATACATGTATGATCATTATTATAATTTTTAAGTAGGATAACTTTTGCCAAATATCCAGAAGGAAAGCTACCTTTTTAAAAGTACAATGCGAGTTGGAACCATCACTAACTGGTGAGTAGTTTGCAAAAAGAAGTTGTTTGTATCAATGTATTCTGTCCTCGTGCTTTGTTTCTGAGCAAGGCTATAGACAAATAGCAATCAAAAACTCAAATTAAACTGTTTTCTTTAACAGGGTGGCTTTACTGATATTCGTTTCTGCACACCTAATGTGCTAAGACTACTACTATCCTTCTCAGTACTATCATCTCTCTCTTTTCATCTCCTCTATCCTTCTTTCCAACCCCAACACGGTCTCAGCAGATGTGTGTCTAACATGAGTCTGGTCCTGCTGGAGGTTTCTGCCTGTTAAAGGAAGTTTGTCCTTGCCACTGTAACTTGCTAAATGCTGCAAAGTGCTCTGCTCATGGTGGATTAAGATGAGATCAGACTGAGTCCTGTCTGCAAGATGGGACTGGATCTTATCCTGTCTTGATGTTGGGTCTTTGTTAATAAGAGAACATAGAGTACGGTCTAGACCTGCTGTTTGGAAAGAGTCTGAGGATAACGTTTGTTGTGATTTGGCGCTGTATAAATACAGATTGATTGATTGATGTGCATTCACATATGAAACATGACCGTATTAAGATTTGTTAATCGTGCACCGTCCATATTACAGTCAATGCTCCATTAATTGTGGAACTACACATGTATGCTACTCCAGAAAACTAGCCATTAAGAATGTCTCTCTCTGTGATACTGGTCTTCAGCTTTACTGACACAGAAAGATGGCACACAGTGAGATGAAGCTTTGAGCTTTCATTAAAATATAGAGAGCCAAGAAGACACAAACCACCTAGCAACTAACAATTCCCCATCAACCGTGGATTTGGTTATTTCAATTGTCCAAACTTTTGGAACACAGCTCGGTCAAATGTGCACGGCATGACAGTTTTGTATTTTGTGGTCATTGTTTTGTGAAATATTTCACTCTCCAGCGGACAGTCAGACCAGATGGAAAGAATGCAGGACCTGTGTGTATCAGGAATTCAGCAGGAAAAGGCCTGAGTTGGAAGATTGGCGATGTCGTCTGCCACATGTGAGGGAATTCCGTGGGATGTAGGGGAGTTTGTCAAAAGCCTGACAGGGAAACCCTATCATCCCAAGAAATTCCTTCCAAAGCCTCTCACCACAAACACACACACACACACACAGAGGCATACACATGCCGACACACACACACACACACACTCACACACTCTCACTCTGAAACGTACAAAGACGTGCATTCAAAAGGCCCTACACTCACATATTCACACTCTCACACATCCACACAATAGAATTCAAATGAGTGACAGTAGATGATGTAAGAAGGGAACCCCGTGGAAAGAAAAATCTAGTGGAGGCAGTTGTTTGACAAATGGGAACGTCAGCATCCCTGCATGTCAGAGGACTCCCCTACAGCCACGTGGTGCAGTCCAGATGGGCGAGTGCTGCGTTGTAACATATTTTTTGAAGCTGGACACGTAGGGGTTTGGAGCAGGGATTTCCTCTGACTGTTAGTGGAACGTTGCTCTGCTAATGGGGCTTCAGTTGATGTGTGTAAATCTGTCCATGAGCCCGGTCATGCCGACACACGCCCTGTTCCTCTGGCTCACAGTGTCCCGTGTCAGAGTATTGTATGCCGTCTGGTAGCAGTGAGGATATGACGGCATGTTTTGGAGCTCTGGATGTGAAAACGATACCCCAGAGAATGTTCTCCTGTTTCCCAAATAGGCCTCAGCTGGCTGCTTCCGTGCATTGTCCCTACTGGGGGGTGGGGAAGACAAGAGGTGGGGGGTACAGTAGAAAAAGGCTTGGCAAGGACTACCCCTAATGATTTTCTTAAGCAAGTTAATCAAGAGGGGAAATATCAGAACACGATGAGGGAAATGATCCCAGAGGGCGTAAACCACACTGTGTGCTTTTTCCTCTGAGCTGACAGGGGAAGCTGTGTCATGGAAAGCCAGAGAAACGGCTGCTGTGATTGGATAGGGTTTCCTTGTGCCTGAAAACAGTCATTGCAGAACAATGCGTTTCCTTATGACATAGCTAAAGTCATGCCGGGTTTCCTCTGAGAGATTCTGTACATGTAACTTAAACATACCTTTTGTTTTAGGCTCCCTCCCTGCAGGGTTATTTGGTTCATTTCGTAAAAGTTAGACTCATCTTTTTCCTTATTTCATGGATTTTCCCCTCAGTGAAATAGAGAAAATATGATATGTGGAAGGTTCAAATTGCTGATGCACAAGTATGATCCAAAAAATTATCTTAGTTAGACAATGTGTATTCCAACCAAGTCCAAAGACCCAGGGGTGTGTACAGGGATGCGGCCAGCGGTGGTACTGCCCCCCCTCAGAAACGGACTGGCCTCCCAGGTGCCACCACAAAGTCCTATGCTATGATTGACGATTTGCCTTGTCAGAGGCAGGACTTATATCTTAATCAGCTTTTTTGTTTGTGTTACAATATGGCTCCTTGTCGCTTTTCTTTACAATTCTCTTTACTTTCATTGAAAGTATTTTAAATTATGACTTTAGAAAAACATTTTGACATCCTTAAAGAATCAGGCTAATGTCACGGCAACACAACCCTGGCACGAGCTCGGTCTAGGGCATCCAAGCGTTGGTTGCCCGTGCCATACTAAAGAAGGAATCAGGTGGCTGTCGAGCAAAAGGCAAAGGGAAAAGGCGGACCTTACCTGTGCCGACTTCTTTCCAGAACACCGTTCACGGCTCCGGGACCAGCTCACGCTGCTTCCTTCTCGTTACCCCTCAGGGTTTCGGATGACAGTTCATGTTTAAGTTGACATATATAACACACGACAAAACTCAAAGGGAAAAGGGGAAAACTTTGCAAGAATGTCTTTCAACGGCTTCTGACAATGGCGTCTCTTTCTTCTCGCCTCTCTAGCAGGTGTCTGCCTGAGCTAATCAAGACCACAGCGTCACCGTCTGATTGATAAATTGGTCACGTGACCAGGAAGGTCCGCCCACCTGTAGCTCGACAGCCACACCCCATACTCTGGACAGTGTTGCCGCAACACTAAGTAAATACATTTTTCAGCACTCTGTTCTGTTTCTTTTTAAAGTTGGAAACTGCTTAATACTTCAATGATATTAGCTTAGTAAACACCTACCATCCCTGAATATGTCAGTGCCCAAGATGGGCCACCCAAGTTAAAAATGTCTGAACACACCCGTGCAAAGTCTGAAGTATCTATGGCAATTTCAACACTAGCCGTCACAGAGGGGCAAGACACATTTGCTGAAATAGCAGAATAGTCATTCACTCTTTCTGACAGATTGTCCTGGAACCCATTAAGGTCCTGAACTTGGTTGCACAAATGGAATATAAGAAGATAAGTGCAGATGTAAGAAAGATAGCTTGAGAAAGCAGACTCTTCTCAGTTCCAAGTGCCTAACCAATCACTTCACTGTTTGTCATTGTTGGAAAACTGTGTCTACAGTACATTGGGAGGTGAACCCAAATCTATATCTGAAGGGACTTGGGGTGATTGCTTGTGGACTGTTTGTTGATGTTGACTGTTCATTGGGAAACTGTCTATGTTTACAACTTTGCAAAAGAACCTGGGAGACTTGATATTTAACACATCGAGCTACAATGGTTTTAAGGTTTTCCATTATTTCTCCCCGAGGATGAATCTGCCAAAAAAAGGATTTTTTGTATGACCTGTCAAGTATGGATGGCAGTATACTTATATGCTTTGTTTTAACTGTCACCACTCTCTAAATCACAGCAATAAAGTTGTCTAATTAAAAACTGCAACATAACCCTGCTGCACACACAAAGGCCAGAAACACACACACATGCACAAACTGAATCCTATAGACATGCACTGATGGAGACCTGCCAAAGTGAGGGGACTGCAGTGTCTTGCTCAAGGACACCTTGGCAGTAAACTGGCACGTCTCCAGCATCCAGTCCAATCTTCATACTTTGGCACGCACCAAGACTTGAACTACAGCTCCTCTGGTCCTCAAGCCAAGTCTGTGTACAGACTAAGCTACTGCAGCCCTGAATAGTCTTTCACACATTTTTCTTTAACTGTTACAGCTCTGATCTAAAGTTTGACACAACTGCTAACATCAAGCTCAACATTACAGTCTTCTAGTTAGCAGCTGGCTGGTAAATAAACAATTGCCTCAAGGGCTTTACAGTAGAATCACTATCTTTGGGAAAACCAGGGTTAAAAACAAGACGGAGAAGGCAGTCCATAATAAAGAATCATGGCGTATATATATGTGGTCCACGTCTTCTCGCTCTCTCTCGTTGGTGAGGTAGCTGGCTTCAGGCCCAGATCAGCCTAGGTTTCTAATTAGTTCACTTATGGGGTTAATCTTGTTCTGCTTATGATCAAAGTATGGCCTGCTGTCCCTGAATGACCTGCTCATTCACCAAATGTTCCTGCACTGCTAACGATCTGAAGTCTGGAGTTAATTTAGAGGTTTCCATCGCTGGGTCTGTTTCCTCTTATGCATAAATGCAGGGGATTGGAAATAAAAGGCATTGCCTTTCTGCTACCATAAGTTAAACCAGAAGTTAAGATGTGTTTCTTTTTTTTTTATATGAATCAGGGTATAAGGATGCTTTTTAAAGGTAATAAAATCCTGTTGCACTGTTAGGGCCAGTTCATCCTGCTATTTCCTTTTCTGCTGTGTTACCGGGTTAGATAATTTCCCCAAACACATGCAAATTTTGTGACAGTCCTCTTACAGTGAGTAGGGAGTGGACTTCCCGTTCTTCGAGCATTTAATAGTGGTTGGAAAACCAGCTTAAGAGGAAGCAATATCACAACCAACTACTGGAGTGGAATAAGGGGAGTGGATTTGACTGCTTGACAGAAAAAACTGGGCAGATTCCAAAAATCTTGGCTCACTTTGGAAATAAAAAGGTGTGGAGACAAACTCTAATATTCACTAATGTAACCGCACAGATTAGATTAAATGATGGTCATTAAAAAGTTTGATATAGCTGTATATGTCTGTGACCGCACCCTCAGGGTCAGTGTCAGAAAAGGTGTTGATTATAATTTTTACAGCAAGGACTCACAAAGAGTGTTACAAGTGATCATCTACAGAGAGCAGGATTAGTTTGCAGGACTAAAGCCTGATTTGTACTTCTGCATCGAATCGACGGCATAGCCTACGCACGTAGCTGATGCCCACCTCCTCCAAAATGTAACTATACATCAAATCAAATCAGAACGCAAGCCCTGGGATTGGTCGGCTCTGGAATATTGTATTTCCCGCATGTACAGCACTTCCAGGATCCTTGCTAATTGGCCGCACATCAGCCGTGTATTTCATCTCATCTATTCTTCCCTGTAATCATGTTTGTATGATAAACAGTAACATGTATCAGCTCTAAATTAACATAACACACTCTGAATGGCTGTGGAAAAGTAAACAGAGATCGTAGCAGGCCCGGAAACAGGCGACCGGACTATCAGAGAGACCACACTGCCCTCAAGCATTTTGGCGGAGTATTGCTGCGCGTCATGGACACATTGACCCAGAAGTATTTAGTGCTCATGTCTGCGTCAGCCCCTGCTGCGTAGGAGCGATACAGAAGTATACACCAGCCTTAAATCTGCAAAGAGTGAAGATGTACTACTTTTGTCCACAGGGGGCGCCAAAATCAACAAAAATAAAATCCTCAAAGAAGTTTCCACATGACCTTAATGTCACATCTTCTTCTTCTTCTTCTTCTTCTTCTTCTTCTTCTTCTTCTTCTTCTTCTTCTTCTTCTTCTTCTTCTTCTTCTTCTTCTTCTTCTTCTTCTTCTTCTTCTTGTGTTGAATGTCTTGATTCATTCTCCCTTTTCTTCTGGTAACAGAGGAACATTTGTAGAGCTACACTTTCTGTTTCAAAGGTGTTATAAAAATGTCAAGGTACCTCACCAAATCAAGATAATACAATGAATAGAATGCTCTTATTGATAATATATGTTCTGAAGCTGCTGTTTGTCATTCATCTTTGCTGAGTTATAACATATTATACACATGAGAGGACTCCTCTGGGGGTTAATGGATGGGGGTCAGCGGAGCGGCTGAGAGACAGAGTAAACTTTCCATGTTAGATGAGCAAACGCACCTGACACGAACCTCACGATGTGGAATGCAGAGTATGCCCTAAACTGGTGGAAGTATAAACAGATAAAACAAAGGAGGAGAGATAATGTGAGGGGAGACGTCTTTAACTAATGCAGGCTGCTCGGTTCATCTGGAAAGGTTGCAGTTGTGGGTGTGGAAGAAAAAACACAGTGTCATAATAGGTAGAATTTTTACACACACAGTCATGCTCACATTCAGGATGCAACAGGTACAAAGACATGTAGGCTACGCACAATTTCCCCCTGCGAATCCGCACATACTAACACAGAGAGTGAGCTCACAGTTGGAAGAGACGAGAGTCTCAAGCATGCACGGCCTCTGTGACCGCGACAAGCCTCAATTCCACCCACAGCTCCATGGAGCCGCACATTGTGAGCAGATACGATTTATTGCCCCAAGAGGGGCCGAGTGTATTCTTCCAAAAGCCACACAGAAACAGTGAGAGTCCTGTTCATGTGTCCTGCTAGAAGAGGAATTGCAAGGGCTTTACTGTAGAGCTAATAACTAACCATCACCATGGGAAAAACACTGAGGAGGGGCCCTTCAATTCAGATTTTCCAGAACAGCGTCTCCAGTATCAGTTATAAGCAGCCAGGGATTTCATCTGCTGCCCCTGCTAATTACTGAAGGTCAAAATAATGTAATTTCCTGTTACCTATGTAAAAATATTGGAAATGTACAAATGCCTTGGTCCACTGTAATACAGACTGTCTTGAACAGCAGAGCTTCTCTTTCAATTATTTACTTCTCATGCGAAAGGTCAAACATTCAACAGAGCATCAGGTCTGTAGAAGGTGAGTGACCAAATGGAGAATGTGCATAGATATTATATACAAAATAGGAAAAACAACATGGAAAGAGTTAAATGATCCAGCCCATGTATGGGTGCACCTGTCTTGAGAGCGTGAGACACAGTATACTTTCCCACAGCTATACCCAAGGCCAAACTTTCACCAGCACACGAACATGTACAACAGAGATGGGGAAAAGTGCTTTCTAGTAATCTTCCACTACATCACGTATCTACTGTAAAAAATTGGTATGCACGTTCAAAAATGGGCTGTGTTAGCACCTTGATTGTGAGCAAATCAAAAGTATTCAAAAGCTTTAGAACAGTCACCATGAACGAATCACAGAAATCATCCGTTACTTACTCTCCGATGTCGGCAAAACCTCCTACTAGCTAGCAGCTGCCTGTTACTTTTAGCAAACGTTTACCTGAGGTTAGCCAGATATTCTTACCCGGGACTTCCACCAGATCTTTGTCCGGTCTGTCTCCGATCTGCTGCGGTCTGGCTCCGTGCTCTCTTGTCCGTCAACACCCACCAGTTGCGTTTTCACACTGCAGCACAGAGCAGGACCGCAGGACAGCTGGAGTCATGTGACCCAAGGTTTTCCTGCAGTAATTACTGCATTAATGAATATCCTCCTCCTCTCCTCATCCATGTTGTCTTTCTGGTCCTCTGAAAACCTCTGACCTGTTGACTCCAGGCCTGGCTCCGCTCATCATGACTGTTTGTTGTTGTAGTTAAGTGAAATACGATCTGGTGATAACACAGAGTGTTTTATTCTGAAAATTAACCGGATGTTTAATGTTGTTTTGGTGCCTGACTTCCTGTCCTGCTTCATCTGCTCTGTTGAGATTGATGCGTCGTGCTCCGGCATCCAGCAAAAATAGAAGTCTTACGTATCTGATCTGGAGGGCTCTGAGGGATCAGAGACAAAGCCAGAACGCAAACGGAGTGGATCCAGTGGAAGTTAACACATTGACTAGAATATAAACCTATCAGATCCTATACTGTACACCAGACACGGACCTGGTGGAATTTGGCCATTGCTTTCAGCCCACAGTTATTACTTACAGTGTAAGTGCAGCTAGCTCAGAAAGTCTACCTCTTTACTGTCTTCCTCATCATCCTAAATACCCTTCACCATATCCAACCCATCTGCTGCTCATTATAATGTGAAGGTGAAGAATAAACACAATGTTTAAGATTTATTTCTAGTACTTCTGGTTGCCAAACACCCTCAGTGTGTCAGTACAGTATGGACTATAACTCATACATGAAGCAGCAGAGGTATCCGCTCATTAGTCCACACTTTTAAACAACAGCTGCTTCACATCATCACCACAGCTGTCCACCTACTGATAGTGATATGTTAGTACGTGCATAATCTGAACAGACCATCCCTGAAGAAGGATGTACCACAAGGAGACAGGGGGAGGTGGTAGGGGGCAACCATGTGGCATGGCGGGGGTGTTAAATTCCTACTGATGAGATTCTGTATCATAAGCATTGATGAGTACATCTGGGGAACACCTTTCAGAGAGAGTTAGAGAGATTACTGAACTTTTTTTTAATGCATAATGTGTTAAATTACTCTAACAACAGATATTTATTAAGCAAAGTTACCAAATGAATGTGTGTAAAGTAAGAATGGTTATTTGAGGGGGGAAACATTTTCTCTAAAGGAAAGAGCCATAACTCAACAAGTATACAAAAACTATGACATACATGTACACATGGGATTTCCATTCTCCAACCTGGGCTTTGCTTTCACGCCTCAGTGGCTTTAATTGAGTCCAATCATGGAGCGGGAGCCCCACTTTGACATGAATCAGTCCATGACAGTGTGGAAAGTGTGCAGGTTGGCTCAATAGTTGCCTGTTTGCATGTTTTCAGGGACACTGGGATGTTGTAACAGGCCTCGCACCGCCGTCTGACCGCCTGTCTGGACGGCTGGAAACACATGACCCAGTCAGAACAGGAGCCTGCCTGGGTCACCTTACTGCAGGTCTGGGCTCCAGATCAACATGAGAAGCAATTTGTCAAAATGAGTGAGATCTGTTTAGAAAGAGGAAATCTTTGCAAAATACTTTGGCGATCAAGGACACAAAGGAAAGTTTTGCTTTTACAACCTGGATCTTATTTGTGTAGGTGGTATTTGTTTTATTTCACATTCAGTCTTGACCAAAACTTTAACCTTTTTAAACAAAGTTCCATTTTAATCCAATTATTCTGACCACATGTTGAAGTGAAAACACAGGCAGCGGTCAGGAATGGTTATTAAAACCATCCATTGAATATTTAAACCTCATTAGAACACAACCACAGAACTTAGTCACTCACAACGTTTATACTAATTACATTTCACTTATAAGAGAAAATCTGTCCTAACTTTTATACTGAAGAACTTAGCTGAAGCTTGTCTGACTGTTCATGCTGCTAGTGTTCAAGCATCATGCTGAAAATACAAAGTGAAGCATCCTAATAAGTTCATTATGAACCATTAATCAACTGTATTAATGTGCATTGTGTCTAAACAAGCCTAAAGTGTAAAACTCCATCAAAGGCAGTCAACATACTTCTTAGCTACACTTTATAAACTGCAGGGCTCCAGGATTAAGTTAGTAAATTAAATATGCACCATCTGGTATAATGAATTAAAAATGTTTGATCAGACTTTCTAAATAGAGCATGCTCCGTTAAGCTTCACATTTTACTGTGAAACAGTCATAAATGGTTTGTATTTGGGTCTCAAAACATTAGCAGAAATACTTCATAATGTAAGAGGAAGGAGAATTATGGTTGGGGATTGTATTCATTAATACTGTCTTGCATCGACTGCACACCCTGGTCCTTCTGGTTCAAGCCTCTGCTTTTTAGAGAATTCCATAGCTCCATTCAGACTTATCATGCTCTGTATAGAACATTAACTCACTTAAGGGTCACATTAAAACATGAAGCCAGATAATAGTGTGCAGAATGTCACTGGAGGGGGAATCTATAGCTTTGTATTTTGAAGTGCTGGGGCACTGATGACGCTACTGTATTTTTATGAGTTAGGGCCTGTGTCCACTAACAGCGGTCACTGTGCTCTCAGCAATTAAAACCATCTCAATCACCCTCAATGACAGCTATTTTTGTAGCTGTGCTCAAAACATTCTCAGTTTGAAACAATTCAACTTTTAATACATTGCAAACTCATCAGTGTGAATCCTTTATTACTGACTAAAAATCAAGAAGGGGTGGGACTTTTGATATCAACTTTTTTTGGCAAAAATTGCAAGGAAGAAACTCATTTCCAGATCTAGAGCTGCTCCAAATGCTAAGTTTGATTTCAATCAGTTGTTTTAATGTTGTTGTTTTAAAATGCAGCTGAATGAAAGCAAATTTGAAGCTTAACGGTCACTGCAAAGGGAAGCAGAAGAGCTGTGGGACAACTAAGCTAACCTAGAAACAGTGAGCATCGTGAGAAGTGCTCTAAAATTGGAGTCATGAGTATTGTCAGTGCAAAAAACTCTTTCAGTGGCACAAGCCCTTAGGGGAAAGAAATATCTGTTTAATGAGAATGAAATAATTTTAATGTTATCAATACTTTCCATAATGGATCGTCAATCGTACTTGTGTTGCATTATCTTGAGAAAGCTACTGGAAGAGAAGAGGATTGAAAGCTGGGAACTCAAAATATGTTCTCATGATACAAAAGGTTTTACCTGTTCACATTCATGCTCAGCGATTCATAAGAGAAGATTACACAGCTTTAAAACTCTGAATAGAATCAAAGTGTGGCCTATCTTCCTTGTTTGCATTCTTACTGAATGAATACTTGAAGCTGTTGTCTGTGCCGTACTCTCGATGCCTTGAGGAAAGTTATGCGGCAGACAAAACTAAAAAGAACAGACAAGATCAGTTCTGCCCATCAAGCCTGAATGTGTCCCGGTGATTACCTAACTCACAAAGAACGAGAGGAAGGATACAAGAGGTGCCAAGAGAAAGCTTTTGATATGTCTCACCTGTATCAGAAAAATAAGTGCTGCCAGAGAGATCAAAGCAGGCCAAGTCTCAGCACACCCTTAAGGATTAACCCACAATTTTCTCAAATGCTTGGCCCGAGCGTACGATCTCTGACATCAGGTTTTATTTCTTAATCCAAAAAGAAAAATATACTCTTGATTAGTGATACCTCTCTGCTGAGAAGCCAAAGATCATACTCGGCTTTACATCATGCAGGGAGAGCACTTACGCCCTTCCTTCACCTCTTGAGTATGAGAGTTATTCAAAAGGAAGCTGGTGTTTGGGATTACAGCACTGACAGATGATGCAGAGCAGGTTGGACCAGATGTAGAAACAGACAGTCGGAGCTCATCACATGGAAATGTACGACACAGTGTAAACACGAGAGGCATGCAAAGAATGGGAGCTGTGGAAAACAAGTGCAGAACCTTAATGTAAATCTCACTTGTGTGGATTGATGATGTGTTATTTGTCTTGGTCATAATTCTGTGAATTACATCTACATGCACTTGTTCTGTTATCTTTGGTTATGGTTTTTGTAAAAAATTCCAAAGCTTTCCGTTACACCAGTGGATCCCAAACGTTTCAGCTCATGACCCCCAAAATACAGGTGCCAAAGACTTGCGACCCCCACTGTCCCTCAAAGTGATTTAATGTGGCTTCATTTATCTAGTCTGCAGAAAATGAGCCTCCCTATATGAGCATGCGGCTGTGTTTCCTGTGCCGTTATGAATTAACCTGCTGCTACTGATGCTTTTGATAATTAACTCTTCACTAACCCTAAACTCAGGAGTCATCTGGCAAAAAGAAAGGCAGAAAACTCATTACCTTTTCTAATCTCAATGTTTTATTTCAAGTTAAGCTACTATTTTTGTCAAACATTTTTAATTTAATGGGTAAAATGTGCTTTTTTTAGATAATTAAGAAAAAAAAATTGTAGAAGACATCTCACAACCCCCCATTTGTGTCTTGCAACCCCCCAGGGGGTCCTGACCCACACTTTGGGAACCCCTGCTTTACACTACTATGGCACATCACAAAACATATTTGAGTAGCTACCATGGCCAACAGTCTTAGAGAAAAATATTTTAAAAATAAATAAATAAATATTAAATTTGTTATTACTTTTTTCTACTAGAAAAAGTTAAATTAAATATTATTGGTTCTGTTGTGTGGTCATGAGTGAGAGGACAAAAAATGCTCCAATAATGCAATTAATAGAACACAGAGGTTTAAAATGTGTGCTGGGATGGAACAGGATTTCCTGCATAATGTAGAAATATATTTTTTTAAATCTTTTCAAGATTAGTTGTTAGAAAAATATGTTGTGTTATACCTATTGTATATTGTTTTTATCAAGATAATAATGATAATACAGATCCCCTTACTGTAGGCGAGCCCGGTTTGGCAGAAGCTTCGTCCCATCGGCCATAGCACTGCTAAACAGAATGCCACTGTAATGTGTCCGGTGTGTTTATATGTGTCCAGTGTGTTCATATGTGTTCGGTGTGTTTTATATGTGCCCAGTGTGTGCATATGTGTCTGGTGTGTATATTTGTGGGATGTGGTGCACCATTGCTGTGAGGCTGGGTGGATGTTTATGGTTATTGTGTTCATACATGTATTCCTGTACAGACGGTGGCAACAAATCTCCTTATTAAGGACAAATAAAGATCTATCTATCTATCTATAATAGAAACGCATTGAGTTAAACAAAGTATGCTGTTTTTAACATATTTTATAATTTAATATTTTCAATATCTTTGGTGTAAATGTTAAATTAAGAATAAATCAAATTAAATTAAAATGTATCACAAATATGAAAGAAGCACGTGTGTTTTGAGGTTACATGCCTGTTAGACGAGAGGAAGGGTATAATTATAAGAGCACTGAGGCAAAAAGATGTGACACTATGAAGTTTTTTTCCAAGGTGACTTATTACTTTCAGAAAGCAATAACTCTGTACTAGTAGAAGTAGTAACAAGTAACTGATCACTAGTTTTCAGTAGCTTGTCCAACACTGATCACAAGTCGAACTGACTTTTGCTATAGTAAGGAAAAGATGAGCTGTGACATCCAAACAGTGTCAACAGAGAGTCAAAGTTCAGGTCTGTGAGTTTTTGATATGATCTATGAAAGGAGAGTCCAACATGTGCAGTGACAACAATCAATTTACCAAAAACAACACACAGAGCGAGTGAGACCTTGACATTTGTGTCTCAGCTCAGCCATTGAGATAAGCAATAAAAGAAGGCGATCATTTCAGCCATACTGTCATCAAACAGTTCAGCAGCCTGTGCTCACGTCAGGGAAACAAACACAGGTACAGGCATGTGTAAAATAATAAGAACTCTGAGAGTTTTCTTTAAGGGCTGAAAGAGATAAGAGTATGATCTACCGTGTGCCTTCTTATCTCCGTCTACATTTCTCTCCAAACTCAAACAAATCCTCGATGACTGAGTGAATCGTTTGTTTTCCTTCGTAGTGTAAGTGTGTGCGTGAGTTTCCTTAAGCAATCCATCAAAGCCAACCGTGCCGGGCAGTTCATGGAAACGTTACCTCACTCAAACAGGAGAGGTGTGGATTTTGGCACCAACCAGCGGCAAAGAAGGTGGGTGTTGTCAAGGGTCAAAGGTCACAAGGTGAAAGCAGGGCCAAGTTGGACGTCAGATCTTTCTGCTCTGTCATGGAATTTCTGCGAGTGTGTGGAAAAATTAAAGAAAGTTTGCTCCTCATAATTTTGTGTCCTCGTGATTATTTCATTCAACAGTGATTCACAGCTTCCAAGGTTACAGTTTAAAGCAATGTACAGACCATTGACTGTATACAGAATGGACAACATGCCTTAATTTCCACCCATTGTGAGATGGGCCTCAATTGTCGCTGACAAAATGTTTTCTCTTTATCTACTTTGCTAATCCAGTACAGAACACTCGAGGAGATGCATTTATCAACAGAGCTGTCAATCAACCATCTTTATACAATGAAATAACTAATCAGAACTAATGTTCTCAGAAAAATGAACACTTGGACATACATCAGTGTGGTACAAACTAATTTTAAAGACAGAAACCACATTACAGAAACATTTATTTAACGTTTATTGTAACTTCATAGTGTGACCCATGCTCCATCTGTCAACATGAGGGAGGCGGAGCTTGTGACCGATACTGCAGCCAGTCAGCAGGGGGAGCTCTAAATCTCTTGGCTTCACATTCAGAGAAGACTTATGGTGTCCATTGTAATAAACAGTATATGGCATGTACACTCAACACTCTGTAACAAATACAAAGTTAAAAAAATGTACAAGCATAACAACTTTCTTCAACATATTTCAACATTTTGTACACACTTCAGGAAGTGTTTCATCACTGCTTGCAATTTACGTTTATAAAAGTTATTCTCCTTTTTTTTCCCAGATATAATGATAGATTTTCAGTGATACATTAAAAATAAAGAAGGGTAAGTTCTTGGTAAAACTTCTTAGATATGTGCTGTACACAATCAAATCAACACAATTTAAAAGTCCTGCTTTGTCCACAGGGGGCGCCAAATCATCACACCCTCAAAGTTCCTCACAGAAGCTTTAATACTGAGTGCCTTATGTACTTGCTCACTTTTGGAACGTGCCTTCAGTGGCCACCTGAAGAACTACAGTATTTAATAATTCAGCTGTTTTCTTTGTTTTGATATCTAGTTGTTTGCACTGTGTCTCACAACACATTATTTGAATCCTTTAGACTTGTTGGATTCAGCCACCGTCAAAGTTTGGTAAGTAGTTCTCATGATTAAAGTTAAAGTAAAGAGCAAAGGGATTAAAACTGCTCCTAATCTGACAGCAAGACAATGTAAGAGGGTAAACACTGAATAGAGAGAGAGAGTGAAAGCAGAGAGGGAGGAGAGTGAAAGAGAACTGATCCTGGACAGATCTGTAAACATCACACCCTCCTAACCACCCAGCGTGCTGCACACACATACTGCACATACCCCGGGTTATAAGGCTCTGGCCTCCAACCAGAAGCAGCAGCTACTCACTGATCTGTGGGAGGGTCCATGAAGCATGTGAAGACTTTGGTTCAGAGAACAGGAGAGCAGTTGGGGATGTGAAAATGCTATAGCTAATGAATAAGTTTGATTCCAACAAGCTCTTTACTTCTAACTCATGGCAGCTTCAATAGTTCTCCTACACGCTTCAGAGGCTCCTGACTGGAGTACACTTAGATACAAAGGGGACAATGTAGATTCCCTCCTGGTGGTAATACAGTGAACCAACTTTTTAGCCATGCAAAGTAGTTTGTTCTTCCAGTCTACATGTGTTTGGTGGACTTAGATAAGACCTATGATCATGTCCTTTAGGCATCATGTGGAAAATACTGTGGAAATATGAGTAAACAGGGTCCTTCCTAAGAACAATCCACCCCTGGCAAAACAAAAGTGAGAGCTTTATCAGCATCTGAGGCACAAGGACAAACACATTCCTACTGGGTGTTGGCCTCTGCCAAGGTTGACTCTTGTCACTAATCCTGCTTGTGAGAAATGCTGCTTTATGCAGATGATGAGGTTCTGTTGGCTTCATCAAGCTGGGACCTCCAGCAGGCAAAGGGTGGTTTACAGCTGAGTGTGAAACATAGACTGTATGTAGCCTCAGGATGTCACACATTTGTTTCTGAAAGGCGTTATGAGGTACAACTTTTATGGTTGCCACATTAGAAAATTCTGAGTCAACTTAACTTTCAGTCAACTAGAAACAGGCAAAGTTGAGGCAGGCTTTTTGCCTCCTAGCAAACAACTACAAGGTGCTCAAATGTCTGTCAACTAGGCTGCACCCCTAGTTAACATGCATGACTTTTAGCCTTCTATAAATCAAAATCCAAGAGGTACAAAAAATTCACATCTTGTACCTTATGCACAAATAAAAATGGTTTCTCATACTAGACTGTTAACATGTTACTGCTGTCAAAATGGGCATTTAAACATGGCACCAAATGGGGATTACATGGCTTTGCAGCCAACCTTGTGGACACTCAAGGAACTGCAGCTTTTGCACTTATGCATTTGCTTCATTTCAGTTGTATTGGTCTGCAGAGTCAGAAGCTTCAGTTGCAGGACCGCAGTTCTGGGACTGACCTATAGGACCCTGAAGTTGTTGCAGTTAGGATCTGGGTGACCACTATATGATGCCGTCTCAAACAATGGTCTTACAATTGTGGTTCCAGTCCTCAATCTACAGCCTCCAGCTCTGCAGACAGATTCTACTCCATCATGCTTCATCACTGTAGCTTGCAGCTTACTTAGTGAGAAGCAGTTGGGATGAGAGCCAGCCCCTCCAAGTCAGAAGCCATGGTTCTCTGCCAGAAAATCTTGGGCTGCTCCTTCTGTATGGAGAGAATGTCTCACCTCAAGCAAAGGAGTTTTGGTTTTTCCAGGATCTGGTTCATGATTGAGGGAAAAAAGGTTTGTAAGATTGACAGATTTATTGGTGCAGATTGAGCTGCGAAGCATGTGATGAACCAGACTGTTGTAGTGAAAAGGGAACTGAACCAGATGAGCAAAGCTTTCGATTTACGTCACTTATGATCATGAGCTTTGGGTAATGATAGAAATGAATGTGAAGGGAAGGAGTTGGACTTCTGAAGGTCATTTGAAGAGGAGCTGCTCTTTTCATCAAGAGAAGCTAGTACAGATAGTTCAGACATCTGACTGGGAGACTCTGACGGAGAGCCAGAGCTACCCTGGAGGGATTATTAATCTCATCTGGCCTGGGAACACTTCAGGACGCCCCAAGAGGAGCTTGAATGTTACTGAGGGGAGATTGGTCCACTGGATTAATTTGCTTTGCCGGCTGCCACTGTGACCTGGTCCCAGATAAGTACAGAAAAGGATGGAAGGATTGGTTCGCTGGACTTGTGGACCAGTTTCCTTGGCGTGATTCAGGAACAGGTTTAAGTTTATCCAACAAGTAATCTATAAAATGGAATCTCTACTTTGACACATTCAGCAAGCCTTAATCACAAAATCAGACTTTCTCATATTAAAAATTAAGATTGCCGTACTTCCATGTCACATTTCCTTTACCCAATCTTCAGGCCTTGACAGGAATGGTCAGGGAACCCTTCTTTACCTTCACCTTCTCCTCTATCTCCCTGCCTCTATCCTCCTCCAGCACTCCTCTGTTAAAGTGTATCAAAGCCAGCCTAGATCCTCTCAGGGAAAAAAGGACTTAAGTAGTATAAAAAAAGAACCAGCAGTCAATTCTTATGACCATACAAGGCTGCCTCACATTCCTGCCTCCAACATTTACAGGCTCTTAAACTCTGTTCCTGGTGCTTGCCAAAACTCTGGGGAGGACTTCTTATCTGGCTGCAGTACAGGAGAGGACATGTATTTATTTTATACTGTATGGAGGGAGTTATGGGAGCATGATGAGTGGTGGAAGGAGGAGTGAGTGTGTGTGAAAAGGTTAATGGGAACAAATAAGGGTGGAGGGAATATGAGATTAAATATGTGTATGGGAGTGTAAATGTGGAATGAAAAGCTTCCTCTGAGAGGATGACTGACTCCAGTGACTGATTGGATCCAGTGAAAACATGCTCCATGCGTAGACGATGATAGGTAGCCATGGATTCATGATAATTATTTTGGGAATCTGGGTTGGATTATCTCAAAGGTCTGCAGATCTCTGAAAACATGCACAGGAGGGGTTTCAAAACATTAGAAGGAAAGAAACTGGCATTACAACGTTGTGAGCATTTTTGAGTAGAGCTCAAATCTCTGAATCCTGATATCATCCAGATACTTGCACCAAAATTGCACCAACACCTACCCTATCAAAGCACAGCCCTGTCCTATTTCTACGGGGGCCAACGAGGCTAACTGATCTGCAACAGCCCACATGATCTTTGTCAGGTGCTGTAAATCCAGAAATCCAGAACTGTGCTGCAAGTGAGTGAATCAATCAATCAATCAATCAATCAATCAATCAATCAATCAATCAATCAATCAATCAATCAATCAATCAATCAATCAATCAATCAATCAATCTTTATTTGTATAGCACCAAATCACAACAAACGTTATCTCAAGATGCTTTTACAAACAGAGCAGGTCTAGACCGTACTCTGTCAAATTATGAACAGAGACCCAACACCAAGACAGGGTAAGACTCAGTCTGACCCCACCTTAATCCACCATGAGCATTGCACTTTGCAGCATTTAGCAAGTTACAGTGGTGAGGACAAACTTCCTTTAACAGGCAGAAACCTCCAGCAGGACCAGACTCATGTTAGACAGCCATCTGCCTTGACCGAGTTGGGTGTGGAAAGAGGGATAGAGGAGAGTAAGAGATAGAGGGAGCGGTGACAGTGATGAGACGAGTAGTAGAAGCTGTTGCCGCTGGAGTCCAGCACGTCCGTATCAGCTGGAATCTGGAACGTCCGCAGTGGCAGCTCAGAGGAACCTACAAGACAAGGGAGCTCAGGGACTCCAGAAAGGTCTATGGTTAGTAACTTTAATGGGACAGGCAGAGTTAAAGTAAGTGATGAGGGGGATGGGGGAAGGGGGTGAGATAGGATCCCAGTGTGTCAGTGCGCCAGTTCCCCCAGCAGTCTAAGCCTATGGCAGCATAACTAAGAGCTGGTCCAAGCCTGAGCCAGCTCTAACTATAAGCTTTATCAAAAAGGAAAGTTTGAAGCCTAATCTTAAAAGTAGAGAGGGTTTCTGCCTCACAGACCCTGACTGGTAAATCACCAAAATCAAGATGGGATAAAAATGGCAGCTGCTTCAACAAACACGCTGGGAATATATGAATAATGCAAATTCAGAAAAACACATGCAAAAGAAAAATGGTCGAGCTGTGGGTGGAGCCTCAGAGAGAGTTTTGCCAGTAATGAAACACACCTGAGCAGGCTTGGCTCAGAGGGGAAACAAAGCACACCTGCACAGGTCTCTTCCACTTCCTGCAGACTGCCTTCTCCTTATAATCATGAAACAGTTCTTGTCACTACACCAGCGTGATTTATTTTCACCTTGACATGTTTCAACCACACTTTCTGGAGTCTTCCTCAGAAGAGATGTTGTTGTGACTTGGCTGTCACAACAACATCATTATCAGGGAAGGACATTGATATGAATGATGATGGTGCCACCTCTCCTTTCAATAAAGGCCTAGTCCAGTGGTGTTTTGTTTTTAGGGTTCTCTTCAACATATTGGTTATATATGAGAGTGAGACTGTCAGTGATGGAAACACTGATGAATGTTAAATACAAACAGACTGGTTGGTGGAGATATACGATAATGAGGAGGTAATTCTTCTTAAATGATGTCAAAAAGGTCAAGATCTCATATACATGGGGGTCAGTGAGTCAATACATGTTAGCTTAAGGGAAGACATCGGTATGTCAGCTTAGACTCCCACACACACACACACACACATACACATACACTTCTTAAGAATCAGAGCGCTGTTCCATGTCATGAGTTAAGAGTCTCTTCTTTGTGTGTGTGTGTGTGTGTGTGTGTGTGTGTGTGTGTGTGTGTGTGTGTATGTGCATTATTTTTCACTGCTCTCTTCTGCTCTGCCTGGCACAGCAGTGGAATCCCCTCATTAAAGCCAGATGTAACAAGAGACAAGTCCAACCAGCTTTAACACCAACACACACTCACACACACACATATGTGTATCCTTGCATGCAAAAACAGGACCTCTTTATCACTGACCATAAATGTCAGATTGTGTCTCTTCTAAGGACTCTGTGTGTGTACAGTTGTGTGTGTACATCTTGACTCATGTCTGTAGTGCCTTCACTCTCTTGTTGCACCTGCTCAGGGAAAAACAGTGTGTAGATAAAAGCTAATAAAATGTATTTGACATGTATTTCAATTTTCTAGTTTGACCCATGTGCCAGGCGGCTTTAGGACCAATACAGCAGGCAGCCAGCAGGGGGAGTGCTAAACATTCTGGCTTCAGCTTCAGGGAGCATGATTCTGGTAAAGCATAAGACAAGCTGGAAGAAAACCTCTCTGTTCACTGTGTTAAGTATCACTGTGTTATGTGCATGCTTGTAATTCTAAAAGAAGGAGAAATGCATTGCCTAACTTTTCGTCTTTGGTCCTTGCTTGTCAGATGTAATTATCATACCTTCTTTCCATTAACTCTGTTTACTTCTTCACTATAATTACACAGTTAGTGCTCAGGTGAAATGTTAAATATTACAGAGACAGACTCAGATTTTAAGAGAGAGCTCAGAACAATGCTTTAAAGGCTCTCTGATAAAACACTATTTACTTAGTGGGACAGCTGCATTGGAAAAAGTCGAATCCAGAGTTGGGGGGAAGTGAGGACACTGGATGTGTAAATGGTTTGAGTGAGTCATGCACGTAAAGTAATGATGCGTTCAAGGCCAAATACTGGTCCCTTTGTTACAAGAGAGCTTTCAAAAAAATAACGTAAAATCTACAGTGACATTTATGAAAGACAACTGTTGTTGAACGAAACGTCAAAGTTCTGCAAACTAAACTTTAATTTGATCACCATCATCTTTTCATACTGCTTCACTGAGCTCCATAACCTTGATTGTGGCCTTTTCCACACATACGGCACTGAAAAGAGGAAGAGTGAGGCTGACAATGGGAGGAAAGGGAAACTACTAATGAAAAGTTTGGCTGTGGTGTTAGCAGCCGGGACAAAGCAGTCACTAAAGGGTAGAAGATTTCCACATTTGCAGTTCTATTCTTGATATCACAGAACATTTGGACACAATGCACATGGACTGTAATGTGTCTTCTTATGTGGAAAATACTGCTGCTGGTGATAGATCAATTAAAGCAGTATATCTGATTATATGACCTGTTGTTTTAGCTTTAATTATGCTGTTTCTGCAGGTATCTTTAGACACATTCAATATAGGGATGTGCATTTGAAGCCGAAATACTATTCGATAACCATTGGCATCTATTTGATGATTATTCAAATAATGCCCATCCCTAGTTCACAAGTGCAGCAGGTCTTTAATTCCACTCTTAATCATCCTGTTGATAAAGACATGAGAACTGCTAAGTATTAATAATTGATACAGTGAGTATCATCCATAATGCACCCAGGACTTTACAACCCTCTCACAACCCTCTTTACAACATGCTAGTGGTAAATAGATGTATAATGTAAATAGATCATATTGCAGCTTAACTGAAACAAATACTGCCATCTGTAAGACAGTCATTACCTGAGGAGCTTATCATGAAATGTCAACAGGGATCATGAAACACTAAATCCATTATGAAGCAGGTTACGGTCAATAAAGTACGAGTAGAAGAAGTGAGGATCTGTTATTGTCGACAACAGTTTATGTGGATACTACACGTCACCATTATCATCATCTCTCTCTCTCTCTCTCTCTCTCTCTTAATCTCCTCTATCCCTCCCTCCAACCCCAACCCCAACTCTGTCTCACAGATGTGTGTCTAACATGAGTCTGGTCCTGCTGGAGGTTTCTGCCTGTTAAAGGAAGTTTGTCCTTGCCACTGTAACTTGCTAAATGCTGCAAAGTGCTCTGCTCATGGTGGATTAAGATGAGATCAGACTGAGTCCTGTCTGTAAGATGGGACTGGATCTTATCCTGTTTTGATGTTGGGTCTTTGTTGATAATATAACAGAGTACGTTCTAGACCTGCTCTGTTTGTAATGCATCTTGAGATACCTTTTGTTGTGATATGGTGCTATAGAAATAAAGATTGATTGATGATTGATTAACAGACCTTGCATTTCATTTATCAGGACATGGATGGCGGACACACCAAACCAACACTGAGGACGTGCGGGAGCCATCATGTGTTCTCATATGTGTATTTAACAAGTGTGGTGGTAGCTAATGATTCCTTTGGGGCTTTCTCTGCTAGATAGTTTTTTCTTTGATCAAGAACACTGCCTCCAGGTGAAACCACAAGTCAGCTAGACTCACTGCTTTAGCCTGAAGTTGTTAAAATAAGAAGCAGTTGCAGTTTGGTTAAGTTTAGGCATCAAACTATCTACTAAAAGCCACACATTTTGGAAACTAGTTGTGCATAATGGAAGAATATATTGTGTCCATGTGCACAGACCTACAGATATCCAACACAACACACTTTGGTTGCAGTAGCCCACCAGGTTAGCTTGCTATGTGGGTACTTTTTACTAAGTATGTCCCTGTAAGGCCCAATGAGACATCATATTTGATCAGTGTTTAGTTTTACACACTTAAACATGACTTGACTTGAAGTAGCTGCTGCAGGGATCGAATATAACAACCCTCAGTGACTGAATGTTCTCTAACCAATAATCTACTCCTCTACAAGTAAACACAATCAAGATGCCTGGGCCTGTCCACACTGCTATGGCAACATCAGACTCCTGGCAACAAGCACAGTCTGAATTCCTCAATCAAGGGTGCTGACTAATTAATGAATGCCAACAAACAATGAGCAACAGAGGAGCTATCTCCCTTCCCAAGCTGATATCACATGTGTCTTTTTCTGAAATGTGAGCGATGAAAATATTTCTGTACCTCAAACTGGACGCAGACAAACTGAAAGCTCTCAGTGAGGAGAAGAAGAAGAAGAAGAAGAAGGAACATCTGGGCAGGCAGGATTATAGCGAGAGCTGTAAAGATGGAAATCTGTTCGACATTTGTTCAACAGGTGCTCCACACTGTCAGGCAGCAGACTGTAAACCCTCAAAGTCTTCCTGCAGACTTTAAAAGCCTGCTTAGTCCAAGCCTGAGCTCTGATTATTAAAGCACATGTCTGCAGGGAAGAGTGACTCCTACTGGAGACAACCACACCTTACCAAAGTCTTCTTTGCTGGACCAGAGCAAGAACCTGTGCGTTAAACTGAAGAGTTAGGGTTCTGAACGTTAAATAAAACCCTGTGGCACATAGTGTGAGTCATGCTTTGAGTATCTGTGTATTTTTGGTCTCTTTGCTGCTTGAAATAATGCACTGACCTGCACATAAAAATCTTGAGCATCACTTACCTCCCTGCATTCTGCTGCAGGGAATATCTATGAAAGGGCACCTGAGGGGGAATGTTATTACACTATATCCACTGGAAGCGCATCCAGAGGGCATTTTATAATGTTTTATCTACTACAAAGGCCTCTAAGAGGACACACCTGCAGTGTTTTATCAGACATGAGGACACAAGGGAGGGGCGATTGACCTCCCAACACTGTTTGTATCTTTGTCATACCTTTACCCCCAATTTTCCTTCTTTATTCCTGTCTTTATGCTGCATTTAAGGGGGTTACCTTTGTTTGCAGAGACTTCATAGTATCAAAACTTGCCAGCCTTATTAACAGGTAGTGTCAGAGAAAGATCATGGTGTAATAACCGGGATCAGGATGTTCTATTTGCCTCGTTTTTTGGACAGAGGATGAAGAAGAAAGTTAAAATGTGGATGCCACATGATCCACAGACTAACAGGTATCTGCACCTTAATCCATTCAGTAGTGTCTCAGGGTATTGAGACAGAGGTCAGAGCTGCAGAAAGTTACACCTGGTAGCAGTAACTCACGTCAAAGCACTTTTGGATCACAGTGTTCTGATAAAACAGGGATGAGAAGGTTTAAAGGTTTGGAATATCTACAGCCAGGCCTTTTCAGTCAGCTCCCATCTCTCTGCAGCCTTCAGTAAAACTTCTGTCATATGAGCACCGATGAGTCCTGTGCATCACAGGCACGTAGGAATGCTTTTCCCATTAGCTGTCATGTAGTGACCCAGTGCAGATGAGTGAAACTCTGCAGACTGGACTCTGTGTATCCTCCGCTGGAACAGCAGCAGGCTGCATGTGAGAATGCATCTGTTCACAACCACTGACTGTAACTTTGAGCAGACTCATTAGACAGCCCATTAGTGCCAAGTCTGCAAGATGTCCACAGAAGGATGTGTCAATGCAGCTGGCAGTTATCCAGTCAAGATGATGAGGTTCTGGTTGCACAGTTTGCGGCTTTGCACTCTTTACTGATCCTGACCTGCACGAATAGTGTTTTCCACTATTGCATGTGTATCACTGATACGCCCTTGTACATGCTGTGGTTATATTCTCCCACAAACAGAAGACTCCACTTTCTCCTGCATCAGAACCATACGCATGTCTACATCATCAAGATATGTGAGCATATTTCACCTTTGTGTTTTTGGTGACCTGACCCTTTAACCTTGTAAAGATGAGTGGGAATCATCCTTCACAGTTCTGGAAAAGTACAGCAGTGACTCTGAGTGAGATGAGGAGTAAAGCCACCCATGCTCACGGCTCGTCTGACTGTATCATTGAACATGATCGCTCCTGTTGGTTGGATCCCAGCCTGTAACGCCATGCAGACTTCCTCTATAATGAAATTCCATAAAAGTGAATCCCTCCTGCTCGCTGCCTGCTCCCTCTCAGGAGGAATGTGGGTGGTGAGTTATCAGAGTTTCAGAAAGCTGGCAGTAGAAGCACAGGTGTTTGGATTCCTGCTTGACTGAAGGTTTCTCCTTTCCACGTTATTAAGCGGTTCCTGGTATACTGGTTGGTGCACTCACCAATATCTGCAGTGTTGTAGTCTAGAGTCTCCAGTCATCAGTGTTGAAGTCACCAAAAGAGAATGTAAGTCAAGGCTGAGTCTCCATTACCAAAATCTGAATCCAAGTTAGGGTCAGGCCCATCCATCCATCCATCCATCCATCCATCCATCCATCCATCCATCCATCCGTCCGTCCGTCCGTCCATCATGTTTACCTCCTATTCCGTTCAGGGTCGCGGTAGAGCTGGTACTGTTATAGGTATCTGACGTATTGGTATCAGTTTGAATGTTCACATGTGGAGTATAGGATACAGGTGATGAAGGGGAGGCTGTGTATTGTGGCTTCATCTGTTCCTTCCAAGAGAGTCTTCTCTTGCTTTAGTTTGGTTCTGGTTCTGTTTGCTCGAGTTGGTTCTGGTTCTGTTTGCTTGAGTTTGGTTCCGGTTCTGTTAGCTTGAGTTTGATTCTTGTTCTGTTTACTTGAGTTGGTTCTGGTTCTGTTTGCTTGACTTGGTTCTGGTTCTGTTAGCTTGAGTTTGATTCTGGTTCTTTTTGCTTGAGTTGGTTCTGGTTCTGTTTGCTTCTAGTTCTGTTTGCTTGACTTGGTTCTGGTTCTGTTAGCTTGAGTTTGATTCTGGTTCTGTTTGCTTGAGTTTGGTTCTGGTTCTGTTTGCTTGACTTGGTTCTGGTTCTGTTAGCTTGAGTTTGGTTCTAGTTCTGTTTGCTTGACTTGGTTCTGGTTCTGTTAGCTTGAGTTTGATTCTGGTTCTGTTTGCTTGAGTTTGGTTCTGGTTCTGTTTGCTTGACTTTGTTCTGGTTCTGTTAGCTTGAGTTAGTTCTGGTTCTGTTTGCTTGAGTTTGGTTCCGGTTCTGTTAGCTTGAGTTTGATTCTTGTTCTGTTTACTTGAGTTGGTTCTGGTTCTGTTTGCTTGAGTTGGTTCTGGTTCTGTTTGCTTGATTTTAGTTCTGGTTCTGTTTGCTAGAGATGGTTCTGGTTCTGTTTGCTTGAGTTTGGTTCTGTTTCTGTTTGCTTGAGTTTGGTTCTGGTTCTGGTTCTGTTTGCTTGACTTTGTTCTGGTTCTGTTTGCTTGATTTTGGTTCTGGTTCTGTTTTT
Source organism: Notolabrus celidotus (assembly GCF_009762535.1). NCBI lineage: Eukaryota > Metazoa > Chordata > Actinopteri > Labriformes > Labridae > Notolabrus > Notolabrus celidotus. Next base: position 33,475,427 of record NC_048277.1, on the reverse strand, counting down.
TTTTAGTTTGATTCTGGTTCTGTTTGCTTGAGTTTGGTTCCGGTTCTGTTAGCTTGAGTTTGATTCTTGTTCTGTTTACTTGAGTTGGTTGTGGTTCTATTTGCTTGACTTTGTTCTGGTTCTGTTTACTTGAATTTGGTTCTGGTTCTGTTTGCTTGAATTTGGTTCTGGTTCTGTTTGCTTGACTTTGTTCTGGTTCTGTTAGCTTGAGTTTGGTTCTGGTTCTATTTGCTTGACTTTGTTCTGGTTCTGTTTACTTGAATTTGGTTCTGGTTCTGTTTGCTTGAATTTGGTTCTGGTTCTTTTTGCTTGAGTTGGTTCTGGTTCTATTTTAACCCTAATCATAACCCTACTCATAACTCAGGTGTGGAATGTACTCCACTGTGAAGTCAGACAGCTACTAAACCCTTACTATAAGTTCAGAACCTTCTTTAATATTCCAGTGTGTCATTATTCATCCATCTGAAGCTCTCTGTTCTGCTCTTATCAGAGTGATTTCAGACATCTCTCTGCATGCCTTCACTCCGATCTTCACTTCTGGTGTTGTGGGTTTGTTGTCAGGGTGTCCTGACTCGGCCTCTGTACGGTTTGTTCTCCTTTTTTTGCAGCTGGAGCTTTTTTATAACGTTTAATGACTGCTTCTGATTTTGGATGCAGGGCGGGACCTAAGGAATGTGATTTGAGATGATGTTCAGGTGTTGCTACCCGGCCTCTTTGGGAGTGTCTTATCATCCATTGCTCTGGAGACTGACAACACATATTACACATTAATCCTTCAGATATTTATGAACAGAATCTTAACTTTAAGGCAAATTATGAAGCCTAGTGCTAAAGAGGTCCCAGTGTTTGTTTTGCGTGAGTAAACCGTCCTATTGCTGTATCAAATAAAATCCATAATAGCCTCATACCATCATGCTTTAAGTGAATGAAGATATAATTGTTGCCCTACTGCACTAAATCAAAGAATGCTTTATTAGTCTACACATAAAAAGTGATCTTTTCAGCTCTTCATAACAAGTAACACAATGTCTTATTAGGACTTACACTGAATACAAGGATTTATAGTTGCTTTTAACAAAGTCTGCTACAAATGGCACTCTGTTAAAACATTGTAATGTAAGAATAAAGGCCTGACACAGGCTTGTCTGCCGTGTTTGATGTGGTGTCTCCACTCTGTCTCACTGTAGCTGAAGGCTGTGGAAATTCCAAATAACTAACAAAATCTCATCTTGATTTAATCTCCCGGCTCTCTGCGTGTGACTCTGACTCACTGTTTATACATTGGATACAGTTTGTGTAGAGGCTGCACCCCATTCATTCATTTATGGCTGTGATTTATGACACTGAGAGCAAGAGACTTTCTACACAGACTCCACTGAGACGGATAAACTCTCACACTTGTTTTGGGACAAAGTTTGAACATATCTGGCATCACACGAGAAAAGTGAGCAGTCATTGTACAGCTGCACGACACAGATGTTGTCAGACATGGAGCTTGTTGCAAAGTATCCTTCTGGACACCAAGAAAATTTTGTCCTAATAAACCAGACTGCATGATAATTCAAATCCCGGGGAAGAATCTACTGTGTATGCAAAAATACGATTGTGTTATCGCATCTGGCATCGGGCTCAGGGGCTTGACAGTAGAGACAGCGTCCTGGAACTACCCCCACTGTGCACCACTCAACTCCATGTTGTTCTGTTGGCCCATTGCCAGGTTTTTTTTATAACCATATGAAATGATTACTCTGTGTCATTGCAATCCATCCAGCAGATTGTCCAGGGCATGGCGTTGTGTGGCATAGCCCCTAACTCAGAAACATCTCCAGGCACCAGGCAGCCCATACCTCTAAACGAAGACTGGTTATTTCCCTGATCAGAGCCAGGGAATTCTCTTGGGGAATCAACTTCTGTTATGATCCATGCTGTAAATATTACATTAAGTGTTTGTGGCCAAGGTGAAGTGAGCCAAAAATTGTTTAAAAATAGCCACAGGCAGCACTCTTTGCACCAGAATCTAATTACCCTAAAATACAGTGTATAAGACACTCTTGTAATACCTCCTATGTCATCAAGAAAGTGAGCTGCATTCTATACACCAGTGCAACCAGTATACCAGTGTAAGCTTTAATAGGAAAGTCAGTTTGTAATTTGAGTTAAGGTTCAAATATGTTTACATTATTTATACGGTGACCTATTTACATAAACGTTTCCTAAAATTATCATTTGTGTATTTATGATTTTAGGATTATTTCTACAGCATCTTGTAGTTGGGACCAAAACATTGAGTGTACTTATAGTATGTGGTTCTCATGACATTTACCTGGAGCTCGGTCAGTCTAGCCTCTGATTGGTTGGATCTGTGATATGTTATTGAGTGACAAGGAAGTGTTGATCTTATGCCGATCCAGTGTGGCTACAGTAAAGTGCTCCTGACAAAGTTATCTGTCTCAATCCTGCTGTTTCTTATTGATAGAGTGACCCAACCACCACATATCAAACCCTCACAATACACCAGTATAAAATGCAGAGAGGTTCTGTTATGGTGCTTTTGCTTCAAAGTGCAAAGCATACTGGATACACAGCAAAGTGGACCAGTCTAGTTGGGTCATTTTTTAAAGCTTTTCACCCTCATTAGGTCATAATCATGCATTTACAGAAATAGTTGTATACTGTTAAGAAACTAGACCTTGTGGAGTTCTGGTGTGACTGAAAAGTCCTGTATTTAAGACAATAAGTGACCAGTGGAAGGGGGTGGTGAGGGTCTAGGTGAACTGGTTGCAGGCAGTGAGTCCATTTGTGGCTCACTACCTTTGACGAGACTGTAGGCTGAGCTCAGGTGGCGATAACAGACCATACTAGGCAGAGCTACACATCTGCATAGAAACTGCACTTTGCAGAACACAATCTTAATGCAGGAGCACAGTTTAAAGCCTTACCCACTGAAAGAGCCCCAAAAAACATGGTGCAACTTATATTACAAATTTTTACAGTACTTCTTCTTTGGCTAAACAATTCAAAGTACACTAAAATGTCTCTTTCCCAATGCCCATCTAAAGTACTCATTGGTGTTACCTGTTTCTAATACAACTGTAGTGGTTGTTTAAATTCAGATGGTACTTAAAGGCAGAGAATGCTGCTTATGTCTATCATCCATGACTGTCAGTTCTCTACTACATATCAGTATCAGTGAGACACACCACAGAGAAATCAGCACTTCAATGTCTCAGCTCCCTTTCTTCATGAAGAAGATAAATGTGAACATGATGCATATTCCATCTAGAAATGAATCACAATGCAAATCCCTGTGCTGAACTGCAGCACAATGCAAATTCAAGTCTGAAAAAAATCCCATGCAAATTCCAACAAGCGCACAGTATTACAAGAGGAGGACCCCACCCAGAGTTTCAAACCATGTCCACATCTTTGTACTCAGAGAACACAAAGGTTTGATTCTCAGAGACTTACTGACAAAAAGGCTCTGAGTTCCTGTGATGACAGAAATGTACAGAAAGGAATTTCTGACACTTTCAACTAAAGCAGGGACACAGGCTGTTTGAGGTTAGAGAGGTTACAACCGAGTGATCCTGGAGCTCGCCAGGTGACTCGGTCACATCAGGTCTGGTACAGTTCTGGTTGAAAGAGGGGAAATAGCAGAGATGCTTTGGGCCAAGTGCCACTTCAGACAATGGGGCTTCTAGGAGATGGAGCTTCCTTGAATTGTCCACAGTTTCCACACAGTGAATGAAAACACGAGCCCCTTGGAGGTGGTTTTTCCATCAGGACTGGTTCTGCCTCAGAGTTCCCATCCAAGTGGAACAGCTGATACGTCAAAGAGGACTCACCCTGAGCTGGGCTATTAATCAGAGGAGGTGAATGCTTTATGCTTACAGTGTTTCTGTGCTGAAGTCAGGGCAAACAACATGTTTAACCTATAAAATATAGCTTATGGTATTTTAAGGCTAAACATGATGGAATATTTGTACACCCATTTGTTTGATATTGATGTTTATGACATGTATCCTGGGCATGCATGTGTGTGTTGGAACAATTGGTGCAAGATTAGTTTTCAGATTTGTCTGCAAACTCAAACTCAAACTCATTGTATCTCTTTGTTTGACAGTAAAAAACTTTGAGTTGACCTGTGGAAGAAGTTTGCTTTAAAAACAACAATGAATTAAAGTCTATCATCCCAAAATGTTATGCAAACAGAAATGGTAAGGTTCATCACTAAGGCAGGAAACCAAAAACATTTCCTGCATTTCTTTTGACTACAGTATGTTCTGCCTCAAAAGCAGGGGTTCTCAAACCTTTTGGAACCAGGGACTCCTTACAGGTGAGAAAATGTTCCAAGGACCCCCTCATAATTGTAACACAGATTAAGCACATTAGTGATGTGTCATGATCAAAAGCTGCAGCTCTGAGAGTCAATGCTTTATAGTGAATCAGAAGAGCCGGCTCGCATCGAGAGAGAGCTCACAGCAGAACTTTGTTTTGATTGGTCAGCATGGCGGCCATGCAGCCAATCACATGTGAGGATATAGGATACAGGTGATGGAGGGGAGGCTGTGTATCCTGGCTTCATCTGTTCCTTCCAAGAGAGTCTTCTCGAAGACCGGGCAAATACTCACTGAAAGGAGAAATTGGATCAGCCCATCCAAGCTGAGGCATCTGATTTTTCTCAATGCCAACCTGAGGACATTAAAAATGTTTGCTCCAGTTTGGTTCTTGTTCTGTTTGTTTGAGTTGGTTCTGGTTCTGTTTGCTTAAGTTTGGTTCTGGTTGGGTTTTCTTGAGTTTGGTTCTGGTTCTGTTTGCTTGAGTTCGAATCTGGTTCGGTCCTGATTCGGTTCTGGTTCGGTTCTGGTTCGGTTTGCTTGAGTTCGGTTCCGGTTTGGTTCTGGTTCGGTTCTGGTTCTGGTTCGGTTCGGGTTCGGTTCGGGTTGGGTTCAGGTTCGGTTTGGGTCAGGTTCGGTTCGGTTCTGGTTCGGTTCGGGTTCGGTTCTGGTTCGGTTCAGGTTCGGTTCAGGTTCGGTTCAGGTTCGGTTCAGGTTCGGGTCAGGTTAGGTTCGGATTCGGTTCAGGTTCGGTTCTGGTTCGGTTCTGGTTCGGTTCAGGTTCGGTTTGGGTTTTGGTTCTGGTTTCTTGAGTTTGGTTCTGGTTCTGTTTGCTTGAGTTTGGTTTTGGTTCGGTTCTGGTTCGGTTTGGGTTCGGTTTGGGTTCAGTTAGGGTTCGGTTTGGGTTCGGTTTGGGTTCGGTTCTGGTTTCTTGAGTTTGGTTCTGGTTCTGTTTGCTTTAGTTTGGTTCAGGTTCTGTTTGCTTAAGTTTAGGTCTGGTTCTAACCCTAACCCTAACCCTAACCCTAATCCTAACCCTAACCCTAATCCTAACCCTAACCCTAACCCTAACCCTAATCCTAACCCTAACCCTAACCCTAATCCTAACCCTAACCCTAATCCTAACCCTAACCCTAACCCTAATCTTAACCCTAACCCTAACCCTAACCCTAATCCTAACCCTAACCCTAACCCTAACCCTAATCCTAACCCTAATCTAAACCCTAACCCTAATCCTAACCCTAACCCTAACCCTAACCCTAACCCTAATCTTAACCCTAACCCTAATCCTAACCCTAATCCTAATCCTAACCCTAACCCTAACCCTAATCTTAACCCTAACCCTAATCCTAACCCTAATCCTAACCCTAACCCTAACCCCAATCCTAACCCTAACCCTAACCCTAATTACAACCCTAACCCTAATCCTAACCCTAATCCTAACCCTAACCCTAATCCTAACCCTAATCCTAATCTTAACCCTAACCCTAACCCTAATCTTAACCCTAACCCTAATCCTAACCCTAACCCTAATCCTAACTCTAACCCTAATCCTAACCCTAACCCTAACCCTAATCCTAACCCTAACCCTAATCTTAACCCTAACCCTAATCCTAACCCTAATCCTAACCCTAATCGGTTCTGGTTCGGTTCTGGTTCGGTTTGCTTGAGTTCGGTTCCGGTTTGGTTCTGGTTCGGTTCTGGTTCTGGTTCGGTTCGGGTTCGGTTCGGGTTCGGTTCGGGTTCGGTTCGGGTTCGGTTCAGGTTCGGTTTGGGTCAGGTTCGGTTCGGTTCTGGTTCGGTTCGGGTTCGGTTCGGGTTCGGTTCTGGTTCGGTTCAGGTTCGGTTCAGGTTCGGTTCAGGTTCGGTTCAGGTTCGGGTCAGGTTAGGTTCGGATTCGGTTCAGGTTCGGTTCCGGTTCGGTTCAGGTTCGGTTTGGGTTTTGGTTCTGGTTTCTTGAGTTTGGTTCTGGTTCTGTTTGCTTGAGTTTGGTTTTGGTTCGGTTCTGGTTCGGTTTGGGTTCGGTTTGGGTTCAGTTAGGGTTCGGTTTGGGTTCGGTTTGGGTTCGGTTCTGGTTTCTTGAGTTTGGTTCTGGTTCTGTTTGCTTTAGTTTGGTTCTGGTTCTGTTTGCTTAAGTTTAGGTCTGGTTCTAACCCTAACCCTAACCCTAACCCTAATCCTAACCCTAACCCTAATCCTAACCCTAACCCTAACCCTAACCCTAATCCTAACCCTAACCCTAACCCTAATCATAACCCTAACCCTAATCCTAACCCTAACCCTAACCCTAATCTTAACCCTAACCCTAACCCTAACCCTAACCCTAATCCTAACCCTAACCCTAACCCTAATCCTAACCCTAATCTAAACCCTAACCCTAATCCTAACCCTAACCCTAACCCTAACCCTAACCCTAATCTTAACCCTAACCCTAATCCTAACCCTAATCCTAATCCTAACCCTAACCCTAACCCTAATCTTAACCCTAACCCTAATCCTAACCCTAATCCTAACCCTAACCCTAACCCTAATCCTAACCCTAACCCTAACCCTAATTACAACCCTAACCCTAATTACAACTCTAACCCTAACCCTAACCCTAATCCTAACCCTAACCCTAATCTTAACCCTAACCCTAACCCTAATTTCCTAACCCTAACCCTAACCCTAACCCTAACCCGAACCTTTCCTAACCCTACTAACCCTAACCCTAACCCTAACCCGAACCTTTCCTAACCCTAACCCTAACCTTAACCCTAACCCTAACCTTTCCTAACCCTAACCCTAACCTTAACCCTAACCCTAACCTTTCCTAACCCTAACCCTAACCTTAACCCTAACCCTAACCCTAACCTTTCCTAACCCTAACCCTAACCTTAACCCTAACCCTAACCCTAAAAAACCCTAACCTTTCCTAACCCCAACCTTTCCTAACCCTAACCCTAACCCTAACCCTAACCTTAACCCTAACCCTAACCCTAACCCTAACCCTAACCTTTCCTAACCCTAACCCTAACCCTAACCTTAACCCTAACCCTAACCCTAACCTTTCCTAACCCCAACCTTTCCTAACCCTAACCCTAACCCTTACCCTAACCCTAACCCTAACCCCACCCCCAATACTAAATTTGATATTAACTAATAATTTTAAATATAATAAACAAATATATAAATTAATTTAAGTTATGTCCATATATTAATAGTCTTTAAAAATAGCTTATAAATAATTAATGTATTTATTTCATTAATTCATTATAGTAATAGAAATTAAAAACAGTTGGCAACTATGGGGTTAACATTACTGGGTTAAAGCAAGTTGGTTAATGCATAAAATAAACTTGTGTTGCATTTGCCTTTTTAGAAAGGCCTATAAATTAAAAGGAAAGGGAGAGCCTTTCTCACTTTTGCTCTGGCCTTTTATAGGAGAACTGCTCCATTTTTGCCTGCATTCATTTTAGTACTTTATGCCCTGGCCTGAAGAAGACCCAAGGGGTCGAAACGTTGCGCATGGGCATAAATTAATTTAGTTTTAGGGAATTTAATTTTGTTTAAAAACTCTTGCAATTTAATTTTAATTGCATTATTTTATTTTGGATTTCATTTTTTGATAAAAAGTTCAGAAAAACACTAAAAAAATAAAAAAATAATAAAATAATAAAAAATATATTAAAAAATATAAAAAATAACAAAAAAGACAAAAAAATTATATAGTTTAAAAACGATAAAAGCGTCACCATGAGCTCGGCTCATGGTGAGTGGCAGGAAGTACGGTATGGGAAGAGGGGGGGTCGCCCCCAGTACCGTACTGACCACGATGACCGTAGACCACCACCATACCGGCCCCGGCCGACTTGGGGCGGGTGGGGTGGGGCACCTTGGGGGAAGGACCGTGCACCTCCTGCCCCCCGTTACGGGGGACAGGTTCGCTTCCCCTCACCTAACCCTAACCCTAATCCTAACCCTAACCCTAACCCTAATCCTAACCCTAACCCTAATCCTAACCCTAACCCTAACCCTAATCTTAACCCTAACCCTAACCCTAATCCTAACCCTAACCCTAACCCTAACCCTAATCCTAACCCTAATCTAAACCCTAACCCTAATCCTAACCCTAACCCTAACCCTAACCCTAATCTTAACCCTAACCCTAATCCTAACCCTAATCCTAATCCTAACCCTAACCCTAACCCTAATCTTAACCCTAACCCTAATCCTAACCCTAATCCTAACCCTAACCCTAACCCTAATCCTAACCCTAACCCTAACCCTAATTACAACCCTAACCCTAATCCTAACCCTAATCCTAACCCTAACCCTAATCCTAACCCTAATCCTAATCTTAACCCTAACCCTAACCCTAATCTTAACCCTAACCCTAATCCTAACCCTAACCCTAATCCTAACTCTAACCCTAATCCTAACCCTAACCCTAACCCTAATCCTAACCCTAACCCTAATCTTAACCCTAACCCTAATCCTAACCCTAATCCTAACCCTAATCGGTTCTGGTTCGGTTCTGGTTCGGTTTGCTTGAGTTCGGTTCCGGTTTGGTTCTGGTTCGGTTCTGGTTCTGGTTCGGTTCGGGTTCGGTTCGGGTTCGGTTCGGGTTCGGTTCAGGTTCGGTTTGGGTCAGGTTCGGTTCGGTTCTGGTTCGGTTCGGGTTCGGTTCGGGTTCGGTTCTGGTTCGGTTCTGGTTCGGTTCTGGTTCGGTTCAGGTTCGGTTCAGGTTCGGTTCAGGTTCGGGTCAGGTTAGGTTCGGATTCGGTTCAGGTTCGGTTCTGGTTCGGTTCCGGTTCGGTTCAGGTTCGGTTTGGGTTTTGGTTCTGGTTTCTTGAGTTTGGTTCTGGTTCTGTTTGCTTGAGTTTGGTTTTGGTTCGGTTCTGGTTCGGTTTGGGTTCGGTTTGGGTTCAGTTAGGGTTCGGTTTGGGTTCGGTTTGGGTTCGGTTCTGGTTTCTTGAGTTTGGTTCTGGTTCTGTTTGCTTTAGTTTGGTTCTGGTTCTGTTTGCTTAAGTTTAGGTCTGGTTCTAACCCTAACCCTAACCCTAACCCTAATCCTAACCCTAACCCTAATCCTAACCCTAACCCTAACCCTAACCCTAACCCTAATCATAACCCTAACCCTAATCCTAACCCTAACCCTAACCCTAATCTTAACCCTAACCCTAACCCTAACCCTAATCCTAACCCTAACCCTAACCCTAACCCTAATCCTAACCCTAATCTAAACCCTAACCCTAATCCTAACCCTAACCCTAACCCTAACCCTAATCTTAACCCTAACCCTAATCCTAACCCTAATCCTAATCCTAATCCTAACCCTAACCCTAACCCTAATCTTAACCCTAACCCTAATCCTAACCCTAATCCTAATCCTAACCCTAACCCTAATCTTAACCCTAACCCTAATCCTAACCCTAACCCTAACCCTAACCCTAATCTTAACCCTAACCCTAATCCTAACCCTAATCCTAATCCTAACCCTAACCCTAACCCTAATCTTAACCCTAACCCTAATCCTAACCCTAATCCTAATCCTAACCCTAACCCTAATTACAACCCTAACCCTAATTACAACTCTAACCCTAACCCTAACCCTAATCCTAACCCTAACCCTAATCTTAACCCTAACCCTAACCCTAATCTTAACCCTAACCCTAACCCTAATCCTAACCCTAATCCTAACTCTAACCCTAATCCTAACCCTAACCCTAACCCTAATCCTAACCCTAACCCTAATCTTAACCCTAACCCTAATCCTAACCCTAATCCTAACCCTAACCCTAATCCTAACCCTAACCCTAATTACAACCCTAACCCTAACCCTAATCCTAACCCTAATCCTAACCCTAACCCTAATCCTAACCCTAACCCTAATTACAACCCTAACCCTAACCCTAATCTTAACCCTAACCCTAATCTTAACCCTAACCCTAATCCTAACCCTAATCCTAACCCTAACCCTAACCCTAATCTTAACCCTAACCCTAATCCTAACCCTAACCCTAACCCTAATTACAACCCTAATCCTAACCCTAATCCTAACCCTAACCCTAATCCTAACCCTAACCCTAATCCTAACCCTAACCCTAACCCTAATTACAACCCTAACCCTAACCCTAATCTTAACCCTAACCCTAATCTTAACCCTAACCCTAATCCTAACCCTAATCCTAACCCTAATCCTAATCCTAACCCTAACCCCAATCCTTACCCTAATTACAACCCTAACCCTAATCCAACCCTAACCCTAATCCTAACCCTAACCCTATTCACAACCCTAACCCTAATCCTAACCCTAACCCTTATCCTAACCCTAATCACAACCCTAACCCTAACCCTTATCCTAACCCTAACCCTAATCCCAATCCTTACCCTAATTACAACCCTAACCCTAACCCTAACCCTAATCCTAACCCTATTCACAACCCTAACCCTAATCCTAACCCTAACCCTAATCCTAACCCTAATCACAACCCTAACCCTAACCCTTACCCTTATCCTAACCCTAACCCTAATCCTAACCCTAACCCTAACCCTAACCCTAATCCAACCCTAACCCTAATCCTAACCCTAACCCTAATCCTAATCCTAACCCTAACCCTAATCCGAACACGAACCCTAATCCTAATCCTAACCCTAATCCGAACACGAACCCTTAAATTATTTCACGGACCCCCAGGGATCCCAGGACCCCACTTAGAGAACAACTGCTCTAAAGAACATAGAACATTGCATGAAGTATGAAAACCATTGGGACATTTTCTGTCTTCAAAACATTGAGCTTTAATGTTCACATTTTTTCTCATACATCCATCCTGGCTCATTGCGTGAATTGCTTGAAGGATGGAAAACAGTAGCTTAAGGATTCAAAACAGCACAAGTCAAGCATGCCAATTGATGTGATGCATCTATGTTACCGCTTATAGTAAGACGTGTGGTGTTTTTGGAACTCTGCATTTAATACATATGCATTGGAATCAGGGACATATCCAGAGGGGTAGCATGGAAACCCTTGAAAGCTGATGAACCACACCAAAATCTTAAACTATCAATGTTTTTTTGACTTGTAAGACGCAGGGCTCATGGTAGCTTCCTTTGCATTTCAATACAGCACATTCTCTTTTTTCACTTCTTTAAATCTTGGCTTTTCACAAACATCCTCTTTTAGTCATTAAGTCCTTAGAATTAAGATAGGAAGATTTATGCATTGAGCTATCTAGTCAGGTTTGGAATAACTGGAGGTCACCACACTGAAGCACCCATAGGGACTAATGCACATCATTATAGAAAAAGCAGAGGTGTAACTGAAAACAGTGACTGAGTTTAACTCAAGCAGTCTCTGATTTTGCATTCAGGCCAACAGGAATGGTAAACTGGATTATTTCAGTGAGTTTGTGATGCATTGTGTGCGTTGTTCTGTTAATTTTTGCACGATTGGACACCATGAACATGTGATTAGCTGTGATGTTACATCAACCACTAACCTTTAGCTACAATAACAGGACCTTTGTAAAGGATTTAGGAGGATCTGATGACAGAAACATAATTTGTTCACAACTTAGTCAATAACTTTAAAAGAAGAGTTGTGTTTGCTTTACCTGGGAATAAGGTTTTCCTCTTCTCACCTCCATGTTCCTACTGGAGCCCAGAATGGACAAACTGAACCCTGGCTCCACAGAGACCTCTTGAGATTTTAGGGGGTATCACAGCCATGAATAGTGATTCTGAAGGGAGGGTTAGCTGATACTGTTGAGTCTGCCCCTAAATCCTGCACATTATACCTATAAGACTGACAGTGTTCACTAAATAAGTGTATACTATGCTGTCTAAACACACACAGCTTATTCAGGAGTAGTTGACCCCCCTTTTTATTGGTGCTTTATCTAGCTGCTGGCTTAAATTCTGTTTTATTCTGTATCAGAGGCTAACTGATGCTGCAGGAGTTAATAACAGAAACGACTACTGGCATAAAAACACATAGAAAGTGCAGTTTATTGCTTGGAATGAAAGTACAGGGCACAACAAGAACAAGTTGACACTGATGTGCTGCAATTTCCAGTGTTTCTGTGGTACCGTGACAAACCTGCAATTATTGCTTTACATCAAATTCAATCCATCAGGATCACACTGGAAGACCAAAGAGGCTCACTTTGATAAAAAATGCACTCTTATGACTCTAAGTCATTACAGAGGGGAGTATGCATTTTCTGCATGTAATGAAGGTACGTATTCACACTAAATCCTATATCTTATCATTATTGCAATAATTACTTGAATGACTCAACATATAGAAGCATTTGTGGTCCTGAGACAAACAGTAGTACAATCAAATTTAACAGAGCTGCTGGACATTTGAGAGAATATAAGACTTATTAGATAATCTAATTTTAACCCACATGCATGAGAAATCCCATTTTGGTGCACTTTGTTCATCTACTTATACACTGCCAGTGAAAACTTTGTTGACACCTTCTCATTCAATGGTTTTTATTTAATTTAATTATTTTCAACATTGTAGATTAATACTGAAGACATCAAAACTATGAAATAATCTGGTTTTACCATAATCTGGATTACAACAGTAGTCAAATAGGGCTATCCATTGTGTACTAACCCTACCTCTGAACAACACAACTGATGGTCTCAAACACATTAAGAAGGCAAGTCATTCTACAAATGAACTCTTGACAAGGCTCATGTTAATTAGAAACCATTCCAGGAGACCACTTCATGAAGCAGACTGAGAGAATACCAAGAGTGTGCAAAGCTGTCATGAAGGAAAAAGGGGGCTACTTTACAGAATCTAAATCTTTTTTGTGAATTAAATAATTCCATATATGTTCTTTCATAGTTTTGATGTCTTCAGTATTAATCTACAGTGTTTCAAATAATTAAAATAAATACAAACCCTTGAAAGAGAAGGTGTTTCCAAACTTTTGACTGGTAGTGTACAAACACACGAGGGAAGACTTTAGAAATACAGTACCTAACATGCACTCATCTTTATTCCATCACTTGTTTCTATAGAGGTACATCTTAAACCTCTGACTGGTGGTCTATAATGGAGGGTTTTACTCATACAAATACTTTGACTGTAAATACTACTATGCATTTCTTTGACTAACAGATACAAGACGCTGATGCTCATGGGAGCTGCTTTACTTCCAAACACTCCACCTTTATGCATGAAGTTAAATTCCTTAGATCAATGATAAAAATGTTTGAGAGTAGTGCAATAATTTGATCTGAAATGCAGTGCACTGGGAAGATATCACCCCCTACATCCAGCTAATATTGATGATCCTGCTGCTGCACAGAGAGTAAAGATCAGTAGTTCAACTTTTAAAGGAAGCATGATCAGGGGGCAGATTAAATTAACAATACAACCAAACAAGCACCATGAAGGAAAAGGAGTTTTAAGGCAAAGTTACTGGATTTTTTCCAAAAAACAATACAAAATTTAATCTCTTCAGTAAGAAAATACAGTGCAAGAAAAGCAACATAATGTTCTTGTTAAAAAAAAAGACACATTATAAGGCAGACTGGAAGGCAGAAGCTCAGGTGTCAGATTAGAATCACTGACAGAGAGCACCAAATGCTAATGGCCTCATTATTACTGTATGTCTCTTTATTAAAGGTATCAGACATCCTCATCTCCGCAGCTTCAACAGTGTGTTTGTTCCACTGCTCTGGTTCTAGTCGAGGCTCAGTCCGTCCTGGTTTCACATGTGGTTGTGGAGAAGATGGAGGGCGTACTTTGGCCATCTAAGCCATGATTTTCTTCTTGCATTCCACGGAGCAGAAGAGGTGGTTCTGCACCGCCATGAAGCGCTGGCCCACCAGGCACTTGGCGCAGCCGGAGCATTTGAAGCAGTCGGGCGCAGCGTGCCAGTGATGCTCGCCGTAGGAAACCCGCTGATCCTCTGGCTCCACCGCTTTCTGGCAGGACGAGCATTTCTGTGACGACAGGGGAAATAATGATATCAAGTCACAAAGCTGTCTTCCTACTGGATTTTACATCAGTGTTTTCCTCCCTTCATCTTCCTACTGGTATTTCATCTGTTGTTGTTTTTGTATTTGATCTCCTTTTTGTTAACTTAGATGAGACAGTTATGAAAAGACATCAAGTACAAACATATGAAACATCCCATTGTCCTCAAATATACAGATGCAGCAGTAGCTCAGTCTGTAGGGACTTGGCTTGGGTACTGAAGGATCACCAGTTGAAGTTCCAGAGTATGGAAATTGGGCTGGTAGTTTGGGAGGCACCTAGACACCGACCCAATATCTGTCAAAACCAAGTGGCTACCTCTGTTCTTAAAATATGAAGCCCATGCAGAAGTGCTAAAAACTGCAGTTCATTGAGCATCCACTAGAGGCTGGCTGCAGAAACACCAGAAACAACATACACACCCATTCAAAAAAGAGTAACTCATTTATCTATCGGCACACACTGTACGGGGGACCCTTTGTGACTACCTGGACACACCCACGACTGTTAGTAGTGGTGCAACGGATCACCGTTGATCCGTGATCCATACGGATGCCTCTCCACGGTTCGGCACAGACGTGGTCCGCGGATCGGTTGATGAAAAAAGTTGTGCATGTTCACGTGATGACCGCATGTGTAATCCACACTCACTCATCAAGCGCAGCGGTAGTCATGGCAAGTGAAGGAGCAGAGGGACTTGCCGAATGTGCTTGAGCCACGTTATGAAATTCCATTGCGCACCCAGTAGACCAGAGGCCGTCAATACGCGGCCCGCGGGCCACATCCGGCCGCCTATTTGTGGCTCCCGAACTGTTATTCCTTCACTCTGTGTTTTGGTCGGGTCACCTCGTGTTTACCAGGACTTGTCTCCATGTCAACAATACGCAAACAGGCTGTTACTGGGTCACTTGGAGTCCAATGCTGCGAGTGCAATTTTTAACTTTCACTTTTGTTTATGGAGCAGTTTGCATATTGGCACTTTGCCAGCTGTAGGACTCTAGAATGCACGAAAACTGCGTGTTCAGTTTGCATCTCAAAGAAAAGTGGACGGTGAAAATCAGTGATTGAAAGAAGAATGGAGTGAAACTTTTGAGGTTCCTCTGCTCCTTCACTTGTCATGCTATGAAATGCAGTGGATGAGGCAGGACTGGGCCCACAGATAGGGTGCTTTGCACATGCAGTACATTTTGAGTTGAATGCTGTTTTTATGTAATGGGCAAAAGTTTACAAGTGTTTTACAAAATAAATGGAGGATCCGAAAAATGATCCGATCCGTGACTTAAAACCGTGACCTGATCCGAACCATGAGTTTTTTGATCCGTTGCACCCCTAACTGTTAGAGGCTTATATTTTCTAGCTCTTCCCCAGTCTGGTCAGAACTGTAGAAGCCTTTCGGAGGAGAGGTGAAACGTCCTCAAGAATTTCTACCAGTCCAGTTGCCTTACGGATCAAGCTTTGAATTACCATGACCTGGATGACTGAGAACCCTCACAGACAAGTCTATGGTCAAAACTCAGGGTGCAGTGAAGAGGAACAAATTAAGTTTGTAAGTTTGTGACTGGTACCAAGTAAAGCTGAAATAGAGGGGTACAGAGGTAAGATGGAAGTTTTCCCAGTATCCCTTTCTAAATAGAAATAATAAAGGATGCAAAGGTGAGTGAGGGATTTGTGAGTTGAAGCAAAGAAATGCATGAAACACTTAGTTAGAGGTCTGCAAAGTGGATGAGGATGCATGCATATACAATAGGTAAGGGCATTTCAATAATAAATACTACTCAATAGTCATGAGTTACTATCAGCTGATAATTCAAATACTCCCCCTGCACCTTCTGCAAACACTAGGAGAGAGAGACTCATTTAATGACTGTGCATAGCTGTTGTAGATATGTTAGTTATGATATACCTATGGATATGATCTTGATATGCTAGATTTACTGAGCACTTAACTTCAAGTGGCGCAGGATATATTCCCTAAATCAAATCTTTACTTTGAGGTGTATAACTCAGTCTAATGTCCATCTTTAATGACTTGAATAAATGAATGAAGGAAGCAGAGTTCTTGCTGTCAGAGTCAGAAGTGAAGGAAAGTATCAAGTTGCATAAAGCCAGAGGCTTTGCAGGGGATTGTGTTGGACACATCATGCAAACACATGCTGAGTGCTTCACATTCTTGACTTTGGGCGGTCAGTGTTCACGATTCATCGGATAACAACATAATTATCTGCACAACCACAGCTAGAATTTTCTTTTGGATAATACCACCAGGATCCAATATGTAGAAGTAGATCAACAGCTAAATCCAGACATATTTAAATCCACATGAGTCAATGTGTTAAAAATGTAAACACATTGCTCTCATTGCTGGAGTTGGGGGTTGACTCTCATTCGGAGGAGTGCACCGGATGACACCAGCTGCCTAAACTTGGGTTTGCAGAACAGTGTAAACAAAGAAACACTGAAATGTCAGGCATTTAAACAAACAGAAGCCCAGAGAAAGAAGGCCTGTCTCACCGCTGCGTAGTTCTTCATGTAGCACGGCTTGCAGACCGGCTTGTCATTCTCCATGACGTACGTCTCTCCGGCCAGGATGCAGTCACAGTCAAAACAGCAGAAGTGCTTCAGATGCCAGTTCTGTCCCTCGGCCTGCGTGTACTCATTACTGAAGATCAGCTGTGGACACACATTCAAATGAAGATTGAATATTGCTTCCATTTAGCTTCCAAAGTCACACATTACTTATGGCGCTATTAACATTCAAAAGAAGACTTAAAAGTTACAACACACAACACTTTAAATGTTCCCTCCCTCTTTTACCTCATCACAGCCTCCACAGCGTGGCTTCTCACTGTCTCCATAGTGGCGTCCGCAGTACAGCTTTCCTTTCTTCCAGAAGTAGATCATGTCCACCAGCAGCTCGCTGCAGGTACAACACACGAAGCACGCTGGGTGCCACAGCTTGTCATATCCGGCGCGCTCAGCGTACACGGCTGGCTCGCCCCGACCCATCGGCTGCTGGCAGTGTTGGCAGGTCTGAGAAGAAGAGGAGGAAGGAAAGGTGGTTAGGATGAAGGTGGAGGCTGATTTGTGACTTTTGAAGAGTTTTTTTTTTTAAGTTATATTTTTGGGCTTTTTTGCCTTTATTGACAGGATAGCTGCGACGAGGACTATAGCCTCTTTCCGTGGGGCGCTTAGACCACTAGGCCAGCGCCCTGACTTTTGATGGCAAGGCAGCTTTATTTGTATAGCGCATTTCACACACAAGGGCAACTCAATGTGCTTTACATTAAAACATTAAAAGCATTGGAGACATTCAGACAGGCATAAAAGAACATAATTAAAATGACATATAAAATAAAACATATATTAGAAATATATTAAAACTTAATTTGAAATTTGCATTTAAAGTGAGTTAAAATAAGCTAAAATAGGAAGGCAGAGGTAAATAAAAAAGTCTTAGTCTTTGATTTAAAAGAGGTGAGAGTTGGAGCAGACCTGCAGCTTTCAGGGAGTGTGTTCCAGATATGTGGTGCATAATGACTAATCGCTGCTTCACCATGTCTCGTTCTGACTCTAGGGACTGAAAGCAGACCAGTACCTGATGACCTCAGAGGTCCAGATGGTTCATACAGTAGCAGCAGATCAGCAATGTATTTTGGGCCTAAATCATTCAGGGCTTTATAAACCATCAGCAGGATTTTAAAGTCTATTCTCTGACAGACAGGAAGCCAGTGTAGGGATCTAAGGACTGGAGTGATGCGGTCTACTTTGTTGGTCCTTGTTAGGACTCGAGCAGCAGCATTCTGTATGAGCTGCAGCCGTCTGATGGACTTTTTAGGGAGTCCTGTAAAGACCCCGTTACAGTAGTCTAGTCTGCTAAAGATAAATGCATGGATGAGTTTTTCTGCATCCTGCTGAGACATAAGTCCTTTAATCCTTGATATATTCTTAAGGTGATAGTAGGCGGACTTTGTAATTGTCTTAAAGGAAAGGTGGTTAGGATGAAGGTTGGAGGCTGATTTGTGACTTTTGAAGAGTTTTTTTTTTTTAAGTCATATTTTTGGGCTTTTTTGCCTTTATTGACAGGATAGCTGCGACGAGGACAATAGCCTCTTTAGGTGGGGTGCTTAGACCACTAGGCCAGAGCCCTGACTTTTGATGGCAAGGCAGCTTTATTTGTATAGCACATTTCACACACAAGGGCAACTCAATGTGCTTTACATTAAAACATAAAAAGCATTGGAGACATTCAGACAGGCATAAAAGAACACAATTAAAATGACAAATAAAATAAAACATAGGATAATTAGAAATATATTAAAACTTAATTTAAAATTTGCATTTAAAGTGAGTTAAAATGAGCTAAGATAGGAAGGCAGTGGCAAATAAAAAAGTCTTAATCTTTGATTTAAAAGAGGTGAGAGTTGGAGCGGACCTACAGCTTTCAGGGAGTGTGTTCCAGATATGTGGTGCATAATGACTAAACGCTGCTTCACCATGTTTCG
This sequence comes from Notolabrus celidotus, assembly GCF_009762535.1. Classification (NCBI taxonomy): domain Eukaryota; kingdom Metazoa; phylum Chordata; class Actinopteri; order Labriformes; family Labridae; genus Notolabrus; species Notolabrus celidotus. The sequence continues at coordinate 33,456,597 of NC_048277.1, read as the reverse complement.
TTCTGACTCTTGGGACTGAAAGCAGATCAGTACCTGATGACCTCAGAGGTCCAGGTGGTTCATAAAGTAGTAGCAGATCAGCAATGTATTTTGGGCCTGAACCATTCAGGGCTTTATAAACCATCAGCAGGAGTTTAAAGTCTATTCTCTGACAGACAGGAAGCCAGTGTAGAGATCTAAGAATTGAAGTGATGCGGTCTACTTTTTTGGCCCTTGTTAGGACTCGAGCAGCAGCATTCTGTATGAGCTGCAGTCGTCTGATGGACTTTTTAGGGAGTTTGAAGAGTTGATCTGCATCAAAGCTTCCACAGGGGAATGTATTAAATTGTATAAAAGTAAAGCAGCCAACTAAGATCCTGGAGTTCAAGTTTATTGATCTTAATAGATCTTTTTGTTATCAAAAGTGTTTCTGCATTTTTTGGGCATTTTAACAATTTAATCCAAAACTTGTTTCCGCTCAAGTTTGTTCTCTTTATCAGCTAAACTGTTATTTGCTTCTCATATTTATGACTCAATGCATGAATTTAATGGATGACACATTTAATCAACAATGTAGGTAAACTAATATTGTGTTAGTTGCATCCTGCCCACAAAGATCTCTTTCATCCCCTTCAGTCATAACAAAGAATGATGATGTACTTCCAGGACTTTTCAAATGTCTCACACAATGACCTTCTCTTTGAGTCCTGTTCAAAGTGGAGTGGACCTCCTTTCATCTGAGAAATGGGTCATTTTATGAGGGAACATTGGAATTTTTCCCTTAGATCTTAGAAAAATGGCACAATTTACTGCTTGAAATGTCTGGAATGTAACTTTACAAATCAGAGGAACACACTGACCAATGCTAGTGCCGTTCATTTAGAGATAAGCAATTATAAAGACACTGTCCGTCTGAGCTTGATACTGAGCAGTCATGATTACCTTGACGAATCACAGGGAAGGATGGATGAAGAGTGTCACAGAGGAAATACAGTGAGAAGGGAATCCTGTAGCTTATATCCTCATTAATCTTGCATAACTTCTGCTGCATCTTGTTTCAATCTCCAGAGCCTTTTTAGCACATGAGTCACAGCTGAAGTAAAGCAGGATTCAACTGTGAGAGCTCGTACAGAGAGAGTGAGCTGTGCACATGGAAATGATGAGATTTGAAAAGCAGGAGCAGTGACTCATGACACATATTTAGATCAGTATTTGACATCATGTGCAGAGAAGGCTAAGTCTGTGTCTCCATCTAGTGGCTTATCTTGGCCTTACACAGTTTTTCACAACATCAGAGTCATGCACAGACTTGTAACTGTTTTTAAAGTATCACTGACATCAAAATAAAGCACATCTTTATATTTACTTTCACTGTCTAATCAGGTTGCACACTCTTCCCTTGCATTGTAGTTTTTTAAATCTCTTAATGGTCTTGCTACTTCTTATTTATCAGATTTGCTTTTATCATATGATCCAGTGAGAGCCCTCAGGTCTTCAGGTAGTGGACTTTTAATGGACCCGCGGTGAGGCAGCTTTTTATCATCTTGGCCCACGCCTGTGGAACACCCTACCTGAAGATCTGAGGGCTGCACAGAGCATCAACATTTTGAAAAGCAAACTCAAGACCGACCTTTTTACAGGAGCCTGAGCTCAGTCTGCTCACTGAGGGAGTGTCTGTGTCAACACTTCCACTCTTCTATCAACTGAATCCAGGACAAGACTGTTTGTCAGGCGTGTTATGTTGGTGAAGCACATTTCCACAGATAATCACACTGGAGTGAGTGGGTGGAAAAGAAATGGAGGCATCGCCTTTTCCTTCTTCATGGGTGGAACTTTTAAACTACATCTTTGGTTATTAACTGCACACACACACAGCTACCCTTTCATTAAAAGTGGAGTGAAATACTCCATAGAAAATATTACAGTAAGGCTGATGACAACCATCATCTCTCTCTCTTCATCTCCCTCTATCCCTCTCTCCAACACGGTCTCAGCAGATGTGTGTCTAACATGAGTCTGGTCCTGCTGGAGGTTTCTGCCTGTTAAAGGAAGTTTGTCCTTGCCACTGTAACTTGCTAAATGCTGCAACGTGCTCTGCTCATGGTGGATTAAGATGAGATCAGACTGAGTCCTCTCTGTAAGATGGGACTAGATCTTATCCTGTCTTGATGTTGGGTCTTTGTTAATAATAGAACATAGAGTACGGTCTAGACCTGCTCTGTTTGGACAGTCTTCAGATAACGTTTGTTGGGATTTGGTCCTATATTAATAAAGATTGATTGATTGAACTCACAAAGCTCTGTTGAGGTAGTCCAGCTTGTTGAGCTCCAGGGACGCCCATCGCTCCAGCTGTAGCAGTGGTACCCATGGCTCCCCCTGCTGGCCCATAACCAGCAGATGCTCCGATTCCAGGACCTGAGAATGATCCGGCACCACCAGCTCCAATACCACCTGCTCCAACATCCACTGCTCCATGACATACTCCTCCAACACCTACTCCACCAGCCCCAGTTCCAGCCCCAACCCCATTTCTGCTACCACCAGCTCCAACCCCAGTGCCCATGCCAGCTCCAGCTCCAGTTCCCCTGCCTCCTGCTCCAGGTCCAAAGCCAGCGCCAACTCCTGCCCCAGCCATCGACCCAAAACCAGGGCCTGCAGCCCCTGTCCCAACTCCACCACAAGATGCAAAACCTGCCCCAGCTCCAGACCCAGTCCCTCCAGCTCCACCGCCAGCGCCAACTCCTGCCCCAGCCATCGACCCAAAACCAGGGCCTGCAGCCCCTGTCCCAACTCCACCACAAGATGCAAAACCTCCCCCAGCTCCAGACCCAGTCCCTCCAGCTCCACCGCCAGCACCAACACCACCCCCAGGTCCAAACCCTGCCCCTCCAGCTACACCACCAGCACCAACACCACCCCCAGGTCCAAACCCAGCCCCTCCAGCTACACCACCAGCACCAACACCACCCCCAGGTCCATACCCTGCTCCTCCAGCTCCACCACCAACCCCAACACCACCCCCAGGTCCATACCCTGCTCCTCCAGCTCCACCACCAACCCCAACACCACCTCCAGGTCCAAGCCCTGCCCCTCCAGCCCCAGCGGTAACTCCACCCTGCCCTTGTGCCCGGATCAGAGCCATTTCTTCTGGCAGCATGACATCTCCCACCCCCAGGGCCTCGTCCTTGTACTTGCGGACGAACTGCTGCATTTGTTTGACCTCAGCGGGGGTCAGCTCGTGGCACTTGGACGGGTCCTGGTCGTGCTCAGGCAGCTGGCAGGCCATCTGCTGCCGGCGGTAAGCAGCTCCTGCTGAACCAGCGACAGGACGTTTCTCCGGAGGGAGCAGCTCGATGTAACGCACCGCCTGGAGTCAGAGGTGAAAGAAAGAGGAAACTGTCAACCTGTAAAGTGTTGAGGACAGACTCTGTGAAGGACAGAGATGGGAAAGTACACAGAGAGATGCCAAGGACCAATCAGGGAGATGAGTTGTTTGAATTTCTGTGAGTAATCTTCTAAAAGAAGGGGATTGTTGTTGGACAGAGTTGAAAAACAAAGATAGAGAAGCAATGCTAGACTAAACATGAGGATACAAGACTTCCAGAACCACAGTCCAAACAGGAGATAAGAAAAGTAGTTAGCATAAAATATCTCTCCTTCCTTTTAATCCTCATTTATGGTCATATCACTTTTTAGGTTACATTCTTGAAATAGGTTGGCATTCATTGGGATTTTTTGTGGCCCAAGCTTTTATATGAAGCTCCACAGTTCCTTATAAGAGATTAACTTCTTCATGGAGCTGCTCAGAGGGAACAGAACAGATACGTTCCCTGACCCTAAGTCTGTCTGAATATCTAGTTTTGTCTGGCTTTGTAAAAACCTCAAATATTCAACTTATACAAATAAAAACAAAAGAAGCAAATCATCCCTTTTTTAGAAACAGCTTGTGGAAATGTTGCTTCATAAATTACTCAAATGTTTACATTATTTCTACTTTTACTCTCACAATAACTTTATAAGTAGTATGAACTCTTACCATGTACTTATTGGCTACAGGTGGCGCCCAATCATAGGTGACGGACGTCATTGGCACGTCTTTGGGGACTTGGACAGCGTTGACTGATGTGGAGCTGACAGAAACCGGCACTCTGTTGGCTTTGAGGGGTGTGACACCTGCTGGTAGAGGTTGACCAGGAGCCCGACCTGGAGCCTGACCTGCAGCCTGACTTTGAGCCTGACCTGGAGCCTGACCTGGAGCCTGACCTGGAGCCAGACCTGGAGCCTGACCTGGAGCCTGACCTGGAGCCGGAACTGGAGCTCGACCTGGAGCTCGACCTGGAAATTGCCCTGGAGCCACACCTGCAGCCTGACCTGGAGCCCGACCTGGAAACTGACCTGGAGCCTGACCTGGAGCCATACCTGCAGCCTGACCTGCACCCTGACCCCTGTTGGGCGCTGAACCTGCAGCAGCTCCAGCAGGCAGCACAGAACCAGCTGCTGCAGAGGGGGGCACTACTGTGGAGGAAAAGCTTGGTGGTACAGCGTAGGCGGTGGAAGCACTGGGCAGAGTGATGGTCACCATGTTGCCCTTGTAGCTGGGGAGGCCGTCCTTCTTCAGCTTGGCGATGAGGCCTGTGTACTTCGTGTCTTCGAACAGCTTCCCCACCTTCTTGTTCTCCTCCGAGTTCATCTGCACGTTGTGCTCTGTGAGGCCACATTTACAGTTCCTGCAGATCTTTCTGCAGAGGAGAAGAGGAACATTTACAGTTCTTATAAAAGTCTCATATAGGTGAAAAGTTTTTCAATGTGGAGGGAAAATATTGAAACTGGGCACCTCACTTCTTTTTTAAAGTTATATTTTTTGGGCATTTTGCCTTTATGGATAGGACAGCTGAAGAGAGACAGGAAATGTGGGGAGCAGAGAGATGGGGAGGACATGCAGTAAATGGTCAAGGCTGGAATCGAACCTGCGACCTCTGCGATGAGGACCATAGCCTTTGTATGTGGGGCGCTTAGACCGTTAGGCCACCAGCGCCCCAGGGCACCTCACTTTTAATATGTAAATGTTAAAGAATGATTATAAATGATGCGGAACAGATATAATACATGTTTTTAATGGTTTCACCAAACCGGCAGAGGGTATGGATGTAATTTAATTCTGCATTCCTTCACATTTTCAACAATCACAATCAACTTTGTTACGATGCTGAACTGATACAACACTCAGGGTGTGAGACTCAAAAAACCTTCTCTTTGCACAAGCCTCAACACAACCTGCTCATATCTGTTGAGTAACTCTGACATCATTTACGATGCAGGCGTGCTTCAGCATGACCCTCATGCTTCATGTGGCTGCTCCAAAGATCTTCCTCTGCAGAGTGAAGCTCAGGAGAAGCTTTGTAAAGTGTGCATGTGAGGAAATGTGATATGATGCAAGACCTTAATGTTGCTGCTGTTTGTATTCCTATTCCTATTTATTAGAAGCTCATGTCTGAGGTGCATTCTTAATGTCCTCATGTTTTATTGCCTTGTATTTGCTGCCCTTGAGTCACATTATCAGTAAATTCAAAGGTATTTCTTACCATTGTTACGCTGATGACATCCAGCTGTATGTGTCTTTTAGGCCTGATGACACAGACAAGCTGATAGTTTTGCTTGATTGTCTGACTGCCATTAAGGACTGGATGTCTGACAACTTCCTGCAGCTAAACGCTGACAAGACAGAGGTCCTTATTGTTGGTTCCGATACTATAGCTTCCAGGGTTGCTCAGTGTATTGGTTCCCTCTCCTCTGCTGTCCAGTCTAAACTCAGAAATCTTGGAGTTATATTCGATCAGTCCATGTACTTTGATCACCACATAAAACAGTTGTCCCGGTTATGCTTCTTCCATTTACGAAACATTGCCAAACTCAGGTCTGTTGTGTCACATCCCGAACTGGAAATGATCATACACGCTTTTGTTTCATCCCGACTGGACTATTGTAACTCACTTTTCACCTGCCTCAGTAAATCGTCCCTCCATCGTCTTCAATTAGTCCAGAACGCTGCTGCAAGGCTGTTGACCAAGTCCAGCCGGACAACCCACATCACTCCGATTCTAGCTTCCCTACATTGGCTTCCAGTTAAATTTAGGATTCATTTTAAAGTTCTCGTTTTCGTGTATAGAGCTCTGCATGGTCAGGCTCCTGAATACATCGTCGACCTGCTCCACCCCTACCTTACCAGTAGGCCACTCAGGTCTTCTGACCAGGGCTTGCCGGTTGTCCCTCGAGCGCGCTTAAGAACAAAAGGTGACCGTGCTTTTGAAGTTGTGGCACCGACATTGTGGAACGCTCTTCCTGTAAATGTCCGTTCTGCTATATCTGTTGTCGCCTTTAAAAAACTTGTGAAGACACATTTATTTAAACAGGCCTTCGACTCACTGTGTTCAGACTAATGTTCTATTTATGCTATTGTCTGTTTCTTTTAATGTGTTGGATATTTTCCTGTGAAGCACTTTGTGATTTTATTCTGTGAAAGGTGCTATGCTAAATAAAATTTACTTACTTACTTACTTACTTACTTACTTATCATCCTTCTTTCTTTTTTACTCTTGATTACATCTCTTTATTGTCTTTTTTAAGATCAAAACTAAAAACTGCATGGTATAAAAGTGCAATGAGCAAAAAAATAGATTAAAAATACATAGAATATAGCACAAACCAACATAACTGATGTATTTGTGAGTCTCAAGTCTTCTTGCTTTAAAGGTACAGTACGTAGAAAAGGGACTATTTAGTGATATCTAGAGCTCAGAGTCGAGATTGAGACGCTCCCTTGCTCACCCCTCCCATCAGTGAAGCCACGGTGGCCTTTGAGGACAAGAAGCTCCTGATGCATGATAAGTATGATCCTTTACTTGTCTAGTTTTTACCATCAAAGACTCCTTGCAATACAAATTATTTCCACTCCCACTCCCTCCTTCTTCATCTTCATCTTTCAACCTGGCAAATAACACTGGCGTCCAAAATACAGATACGCACACGGTTGTAAAAAGTTTGTCCAATCTGTGCTACTGTAGAAACATGGCGGTGAAAGATGGCGGCCCCCATGTGGAAGGGGACCCTGCTTGACAGAAGCTGTACCCACCTCCAGAAGTGCAGCTCAAAGCCTTCACACTTGTCTCCACATTTCAAGCAGGCCGCTCCGGCGCCGAACTCGTGTCCGAGGGTCATCTGTGAAAACAAAACACGAGAGGTTACAGCTGCTGCATGGATCAGTTTGATGGCTTAAACACTGACATTTTGAAAACTTGCAGCACATTTTTAAATAATGAATTCCCCAAATTTCAATCACATATTTAACCTTTCTCAAGTCTCTCTTATCATCTGCACATTTGTCCCTCTCCTTACCCTCAGAGTCAAACAATACCCCTCTCAGCCTGAAGCCATTACTGCTGTGTATGACCATATAAGGGCATCTGGTCAATGATGTTGAAAGCTTTGTGGGATCCCAGCAGGCGGCTCTTTTGTCAGAGGATGTTTTTGACCAGAAAGACTCTCACTGCCGAGGAATGCAGACAGTGACTCCTGTTTTTAACCGGCCGAGCCAAGACGACAATATTTCCCTGTCCATTAAAGCTCGCCAAGCAGCGAGGCTCTCCTCGTGGGAGCCGTTAAGAATGACGTCTTCACTCTGATTTATTTTCATGATTAAAGTGGCGAGCACAGCGGCGGATCTCAGCCAAGCTGTGTGTGTAACTTTAGAGTCTTATACTCTGCGGTCTGCAGGATAAAGAGGATGTTGAAATCGTTGAGCTAGCTTTTAGAACAAATGTTAGAAGATGATTACTTCAATGCAGAAATTTATTTAAAACTGGAACACAACACTCCCTTCTAATATGCTTCTGCATGTTTCTAATAATGCTGTCTTTTTTATCATTTAAAGCTGCAGTTGGTTGGATTGGGGTAAAAAAAAAAAACTGTACTTATTTTGTGCTGTCTTTGGCAAAAAAAAGTCAACACTCATCAACAGCCTAATAATGAGGTATTTTGAGATTATGGCGAGATCTCTGTTTATTCCTCTGCCTCTGTATCCAGCAATCTATAAATTCCAATTGCTCCCATCAGCTCTGACCAATCAGAGCCACTCTCCTGATTGGTCCTCCTACATCGTCCTGATTGAGCGTGCACTACGATCTGTTTGTGGGCGGTGCTTATAGGAGCAGAGAGGGAGGGAGAGGGGTGTAGTGAGAGGGAAATCTGGTTATGAAGGGTAGTGTTGATACACTTTATTTGATCAAGAGGAGACATACGTGCACCAAGGAAGTTAGACACCTTCCTATCTTTGTATGATATCTGAAGTTAAAATAGGACTCTGCAAATCCTCTCCTTTAAAGTTTGTGATCTTTCAGTTTCAAACTATGTGTTGTTTAACTTGAAGGCAGATCAGATAAACAGAAGCAACAGCTGTGTGCTAAGATTTGAATCAACCCAAGCGATCGGTGCTTCAGCTGTTTGAGGAAGTGTAAATGTTGATTTCAGACGCAGAGAGAACGACGGATCAGTCGCATCCACTAAAGGTCACTCAGTTTGTGTCTGATCAGTGACTTTGTATTACAGTATAACTAACCAGGCTGATAATTTCCAGTGACAAACTCAGCTGAGACTCTGTTCAGACATAGAGTGTGCTGTTCAGGCCTGTGAGTCACAACATGAGTCACTTTGGTGCAGCAGCAGCAGAGAGGGGGGGGCGGCTGTAATGACAGGAGTGACTGAGCCTTTTAAGCTTCAGCAGACCATCAGAGCTCAGACAGATTGTTCCTGCGACATCTGAAACACATCAGACATTTGACTCTGAAACTTCCCTGTTATTAAGGTTTCTTTTTTATTTACATCAAGAGTCTTTAATGTTTCAGTTCAGATGTAGAGCAGCACAGTTCCTGCAGCTGCGTTTAAGTCTGCCAGTCCCATTTAAAACTACTTTCTTTATGTGAACTTAGAATCAAGTTGCACTTCCTTACATGACACTGCAGCAGCTTTTTCACAACACTACATATTGTGCAATGTAATATCACACTCCTCCTCCTAATAAGACTTCCTTCACCTCAGTATCAGGGCGAGGTGAAGATGATGAACTAGTTTATGCCTCCAGTAAAAGTCAAGCATCCATCCATCTGTTTCCCACAGGGAGACAGAGTAACTGTGGTCAATGAGGGTCATTGAGAGTACTTTAAAGATGTAATTTTCCCAAAATAAACAAACGAGTGAAATTATAGTAAACAGAGAGAGAGAGAGATAGACGTCCTCTGATATTATGTTCCTCCTGTGAGAGTGTTTGTGGTGCGACCTCCTCTGTGTCTCTGCAGAGCCTGTGACTGTAGACCCTCCAGTGTCAGCATATAAGACAGGCATGTTAGGGATTAAAGAAAGGGAAGATAGAAGCCAGAATTGAAGCCAAAGTGTAAGTGTTAAAAAATGCAGTTTCTCAAGTGTCCACTTGAGGCTGGCTCCGGAAGTACCGGAAACTACATACACACCAATTCAAAAAAGCCGATCTTTACAGCAGAAATAAACATGTTTACAGCCTGGATAGCTCATTTCTCAATGGGCACACACTGTACAGGGGGTGGATTTTTTCATAACACTGCAATTTCAAAGATATTAAGATTATGAGTTTTCCAATATGAGAGGCATAGCTGACTTGATTTACACTGTAGCTGTTGGCTAGGAGGCTCAACACCTGCCTCTTTACCTCACTCTAGCTTGACAGAAGTTAGGTTGAGTTCAACATTTCCAATATGGCTCCCACAGACGATTGGCCATGTCCAGATGTCGTTCTCAATAAGAACGAGTTGACAGAAATCTGGACACTGTGAGTCTAAAATATGTTCTGGTCAGTTCCCTTGTTGCAGTAAATCCACATGTTGTAGTCTGAGCCTTCACTTTTTTGACTGTTTTCCATGTCAAAACAATGCCAAATGTGTTTTTTCCCCTGAATCAAATTTTCTTTCATGACACAATGTCTATGACTGACAGTAGTGAATAGCAACTAGGGATGTACATTTTAAGTATTCTCCGTGATCGATTTTTGGAAATGTTAACGATCAATTATCGATTAATTGATAAAAAAACAAAAACATTATTATTCTTACGTCAAAAACAATGCCAAATACGTTGTTTTCCCCCTAAATGATATTTTCTACAGCAACAAAATGCAAATAAATAACAGGATTGAATACGGGTATATGTTTGACACGCAGATTATCAACGATCAGGCTCATAAAAATATTCTACGCGGACATAATCTTATAAAGTGAAGGCTGAGACTACTAACAGAAAATTACTTTAGACTCCCAGTGTCCAGTTTTCTGTCTACTCGTTCTTATTGAGGAAAATAAACGTGTATTCAATCAGGTGTCAGCCGGGAGAGCAACCGGGTCATAATCAGTCCAGCTGCAGAAAAGCTCAGACGGCTCTGATGTTGCTGGTCTGCAAACATAGCGTACCTGAATTTCCCACCTGTCTGTTGCCTTCGTATCCAAAGGTGGGAAATGTCCTGTTTATAGTTGTGAACCTTCGTGTCTGTGTCATTGTTGGCAGCAGTTTTGTATTGATCCTCTTTTAAAAAAGCGCACGGGGAGACCTGACGCGCAGCCGCAGCCGCTGATAACAGCTGATACACATCCAAACATGCTTTAAACTTAAAACACCTCCCTGATAGATGAGTGTAATATGAGACCACATGATGTTTGTTCCACGTGACGGAAAATTGATAACAAAAATGCGTGTTTCGAGTAATTTCTTATCAATCAATTAATCGACAATCGATTAATTGTGGTCATCCCTAATAGCAACGGATCATATTGAGGTGTTCAAAATGTTAAACGCGCTGAATATCAATGTGTGGAGCAGGCTCATAATCGATAATTGATTGTTAACATTTCCAAGAATGATCACGGCAAATACTTGAAATTTACATCCCTACCTTTTTTTTATTTATTTATTATATTTTTGAGCTTTTTTGCCTTTATTGACAGGACAGCTGAAGGGGGACAGGAAATGTGGGAAGTAGAGAGTGGGGGAACACATGCAGTGAATGGTCGACCGGCCGGGAGTCAAACCGGCAACCTCTGCAACGATGACAATAGCCTCTATATGTGGGACACTTAGACCACTAGGCCACCAGCGCCCCGAATCCCTACCTTTGACCCTTTGAGTAATAAAACATTACAAATTAATCCAAAAGACCATTTTGTCAGATATTTGTTTCATAAAGTGTATGACATATTCTTGTATGGTGATAAAGATATCTCAAGAGACTCTGGCGTCGTTCTGATTGATTCATTTCTTGCTCTTTCTGGATGTTTTTGACAGATTTGATGACATCACCTCTCTGTTGCTCATCACAGTTACAAGAAAGAGACAGGCCGACTGATGGGCAAGAGAAAAGAGGCTCAAATGTAGCGCTGTCACTAACACAAACAACTATTACCTCATTTAACTCCTCTCTCTTCTTCTTCTAATTTCTATTACATCACTCCTCTCTGTTGCATTCGTTCCTCTGAACTCTTGTTTCTGTAACTTTAACGACCGTTCAGATGTTTAGAGAAGAACATGACTCAAAATGAGATCAGCGCCTCAGAGTCCCATCAGCTGAAACATCTGAAAGTGAGCAGAATCCCAGTGATCACAGACGATCTGCCGGCCTGAACACAGTGTGCTCACAGTCATAACTTATTACCTCAGCCGGGTCTTTCATTGTGGGGGACTGCATGAGCTTAATTGAGCATAATATGACCAAAACACAGAGGTTGCTTTTCTTGAAAAGCGCAGTTAGACTTTGACAGTAATTACAGAAAAACTCTCGGTGACTGAAACACTCCTTGTGACCGGGAGTCGCTGCGACAGAGACCCTGGAGTCGCTGCGACAGAGACCCTGCAGCCGCTGACGACTTATCTCCTCCGGGGATTAGAAGCAGATGTCAGAGCGGGTCTGTCTGGGTCACCCAGCTGCTCAGACCCACTTTACAGCATCAGCTCATTGTCTGTACTGTGTGATTGTGTTTTCTGTGCTTTAATGGAGCTGAAGTAATGATGGTGATATATTTTTCTTACAAGCATAGCTTCTCAGTTGGTGATCCTGCTCCACTCTTATCTGCAAACACTGTCAATTTAAATGAACTTGTGCACTTGCATGAAGGCAAAAGTGATGAAATTCTAACAATACAGCTTATTTAGTGACTGATGCTGCAGCCTCACTTCATACTAACTCTATGGAAGTAATCCACATTGCAACAACTGAAAAGGACCCCACGCAAATGACAGATTGCAAGCTATTTGGGCTTTGATTCATCTAGAATTAGACATATGTGATCATAGAAGTGCAATTTGAACAAGTCAGACATTGTCTTTAAACCTAATCTGCAGACAATGATGTTAGTGTGCATAACATGAAGTCAATAAACCTATAAAATCATGTTCACCTCTTGCACTCAGTTGTTTTCAGAGCCAACAGAAACTGTTTTATGCAAAAGTGAATAATCCACGGGTTATAAGTAGACGGAGCAGAAGGAATGCAAGGAATGCAAGAAACCCAATCCTATGCAACATATGTCCTGGAATTATGTGCATCTGCCTCACCCCTCATCCTCTATGAGAGAACATGCATATACACTGTGCAGTCTATTCTATACTATCAGGAGACACATGGACATGTTCAGTCTCATAGTAGACTGGGTAAATTTGCAGTCTAAGCTGTTAGTCTGATTCTATTAGGCAAGTTATACAACATGATACTGATTCCAATCCTGAGTGTAATCCATATTTCCAAACACAGACTCTCCCTACTTCCCTAACAGATACACTACCAGTCACAAGTTTGGACACACCTTCTCATTCAATGGTTTTTATTCATTTTAATTATTTTCAACATTGTAGATTAATACTGAAGACTTTAAAACTATGAAATAATCTGGTTTTGTTATAATATAGATTACATTAGTAGTCAAACCCTACCTCTGAACAACACAACTGATGGTCACAAACACATTAAGAAGGCAAGTCATTCTACAAATGAACTCTTGACAAGGCTCATGTTAATTAGAAACCATTCCAGGAGACCACTTCATGAAGCAGACTGAGAGAATACCAAGAGTGTGCAAAGCTGTCATGAAGGAAAAAGGGGGCTACTTTACAGAATCTATAATATAAAACATATTCTGCTTTGTTTAACACTTTTTTAAAAATTAAATAATTCCATATATGTTCTTTCATAGTTTTGATGTCTTCAGTATTAATCTACATTGTTTCAAATAATTAAAATAAATACAAACCGTTGAATGAAACTGTGGAACAGTCTCAATATGGAGCTACATCAATGTCTGAACATAATTCAATTCAAGAAGAAGCATAAAGAAATGATTTCATAAGGTACAAGGAGGAAGACTAGTGCTGAGAATCACAAGGGGTTTACTTTTGTTTGTTATTGTAACTATGAGGATAATATCTGAAGATTTGACGTGTGGGATTGCACTCGGATAATGGCAGAAAATAGTGAATAGAGGGGTAGGATTAGATAAGTTTTAACTTCTTCCTACTCCTTTTCGCACATGTAAAGTAAATTGTTTCACTGCTTGCTAATACTGATTTTGTTTCTTTTGTAAAACTGTTTCTTTTTAAAAAAAAATTCTTGTATGTTTGTATAACTCTTTCTTCTTTCCTTCTTTTTTTAATTGTATTTTTACTTTTAAATGTTCGACATAAAGTCATCAAATTAAAAAAAATTATCAAAACTTTGAAAAAAAAAAAAAAATCTTGTGACCCCCAATTAGCGTCTGGCGACCCCCCAGGGGGTCCCGACCCCCAGTTTGGGAACCCATAGTGTAGATCAATGTGCACCAACACTGAAACATCAATAATATAAATATACAAACTGACTCAAGCAAAATATCATGGCCGAATTTTGAGATGTGTTTCACTGTTCTTGTAGATAATCACTTAATTGATAAAGAGTTTGTGGTTTCTCTTAAATAGAAGGATGACACTGAAGTGGGAATATTTCAAACACAGTTTGGCTTTGGGTTCTCAGCGCTGCTTCTGGGCGAAAAGGGAAGTAAAAAATCCCTTTAATCAATTAAAAGCAGAATAAAAGACTCTGAAAGTCCTCAAAGTGAAGGCAGACACGCACAGAAAAGGTCTCTCTATGATATTGTAACTTTTCTCGCCACCTGCCCCGTGCAGAGCACACCTTTTCAGGGCGTTCCCCGGTCAGTCTGAGACCCAGAGTCCAGAGAAAGCTTACCTTCTTTATTTCCTTCTCTATCTCCATGTTTGAGTCTGTCAGTGCAGGATCCAAGGTCCAGACGAGGCGAACAGAAGAGCCGCTGATATAGAATCTGACAAACACAGAAACTGATCCAGAGAGAACAAGAAGCAACAATGAAGCAGGTTCCTTTAGGGCTCACTCCTCGGATGTCCTGCTCCTGCTCCGCAAAACGTCAAGCTCAACAGAGTGAAGAGAGTGGTTTCCGGTCAGACCTTTCAAAATAAAATAACTTTCCCTCGCACCTTACAATTGAAATAAAATAAAATAAAATAATTATAATAGTAATAATGATAAGGTGAATTTAAATTCAAATATATTAAAATAAAATAAAATAAAATAAAATATAATAATTACAATAATAATAATAGTAATATTGATAATGTGAATATAAAACAAAATAAAATATAATAAAATACAAATAATATATAATAATAATAGTAAGAATGATACAGTGATTATAAAATAAGATACAATAAAATAAATACATAGTAAATAGTATGAAAAACACAGTGTGATTCAAATAGGAGAAGTTTACAACCAGTTTGTGATTTTGAATCATAGATAATGACAAACATGGGAGTCATGGTATTAAGCTAACAAACAAAGACAAATATATTCAAGCATACATGTTTTTGAAAATTAAAAAAGAGAATGATTGGATAGAAAGCTAGGGTAAGATGAACAGACGGGAATGATTGGCTTATTTATAGCCAATTGTGTGCCATTAATGTTAACATTTTATAAACAACTCTTAACGTTTCAATATTTGTTATCTTATTACAATGTGTATTGCTATTGTAGTACATCTATTTATCTTAGACTTTTATGTTTACTTTTTTTGTCTAAACTAGTCATGTTTTATCTTTTATTTACTTATTTCTTATCTATTTCCCCTTGTTGCTTATTTATACATTTTATTGCAATTGGTGTGCATCAGTCTCTACTTAGTCTCTACTCTTCTATCCATTTCTGCTTTATGTTTAGTGATATGTTTTGTCATGATATATTCGATTTTTTTTCTCATTTTATTATTATTATTATGATTATTATTTAAATCGCTATACAGCATTTTGAATCACATTAGATTTGAATGAAAGGTGCAATATAAATAAAGCTTGATTGATTGATGTAATATAATCATAATTTTTGCATGAGGAAATGCCCAAATGAAATTCTAGGCTATTTTTTTTTAGAAATAAGCAAGTAGGGATGGCCTATTTTTGTTGTCCCATTAGGATTGCAATGGATGCTTTTAATTTATAGGCCTATAAAATGTATGAAATCTGATATTTACCACATTAATATTCACTAAGAGTGCTCAGGTTTTAAATGTTTTGAAAAAAAAAATCTCCATACAGTTGCCAAATGTTAGAAATCAAAGCCCTAAGAATGACAAATTAATTATTTTTAAAAATCTGGCCTATTGATGGACGTAGATTTGTTAATACAACAAAAAATAGTTCATTAATTTGAGGAAGTCATTGTAAAATATTGGAATCTAATATTATGCAGAAGCAGTTGGCAGCCAAATAAATACAGCCGCAGGTTAAAATAAAATAAAATAAATAAAAAATAATAAATAAATAAATAAATAAATAAATAAATAAATAAATAAATAAATAAATAAATAAATAAATAAATAAATAAATAAATAAATAAATAAATAAATAAATAAATAGAACATTTTTAAAAGAGCAGTTTTGTATTTCAGTCTTTTAAATTTACGTGTTTTATTTTGTGGATTAAATGTCTTCTTATTCCGGTGAATCCTTGTGGTCTCTCTCCAGCCTCACGTCGCTTTCACTCTGGAGGTCCCGTTTACTTTTCATTGATATTCGAGGCGGCACTTCCGCTTTGATAGATTCTCACACCGACCAATAGGAATAGAGAATGTGGGCCCTACAGTGCGAGACAACCAATCAGAGAGCAGAATGGGCGTCATCTTGTCATAACAAAGGATATAGCAGTGATTTGACATGTTCAACCTGCTGTGGAGCTGAACCAAATATGATATCATTTATCATTTATCATTTATTATAATAAAAGTTAGATTTGAGTCAGTTTTTAGGGACAAAATTAAACTAAAAGTGTTTATAAATATGTTGAAATGTGCTCTCGTTTCAAACAACACTCTTTTGTATGTAAAACCACATATGTGAAAGACATACCACACACACCACAGCTGTTTCTATTTTTATTTATAATCTAACACTCCCCTATTTGTGCTAAACAGCCTGTCAAACAGCCACACATTGCCTTGGTGACAGGAAACAATGCGGTTAGTCACTTCCCCTGTGAACTGCTGCTGGCCTCTTCACAGGAAACAACACTGTGACACCCTGACAGGTCAGAGGGTGTTATCTGTCAGGGGTGTGGGTTTGATGGGTGTGATGTGGATGCTGTCTCTCAGCCACACTCTGCTTCAATGTGATGTTTGATACTTTGTCTGCTATAAACATCTAAAACACTAAATATCCCGTCGTCTTGCATCCTTTGAAAATGTTCACACAGCTGTTTTCCTCATCGCTAGAGATGTCGTCATTTCTCCTGAGGAAAACAAAGTTCAAAACAGACTCACCATATGTTGTGCAGCTGATATGACATAAGGCATAAAGTCTCTGCTTTAAAAGAGAGGCAATGATGTCAACTCACGTGAGCCGGAACAAGACCATGTTGGTTTATAAGACTAGGCCCTACTTCTAAGCATGATTCACAAATCATAAGCCTGCAGACAGGGTGAATTACCATCACCTGACCTTCGCTCTTTGCAATCAGAAAGTAGTTTACAAAAGCATAAAGGTAAAATTGTATGTTTAGAAATAATTACACTTATGGTATATTATCTATCTGCACAGCATGGTGGAGGTTGCCATACAAACAATTCAGTAATCATGATTAAGGTTTTTTTCCTCTCACACATGTCGGTCAGCTGACTCTCTTGCTCTTGCTCCTGACTGTAGGTGGCACCCAAGACCAAACCTGAAAAATTAACCTGCTGCTTTATTCATCACACTTCCTACAATGATGCCTTCATTTATTACAACTCATATCCCTTCCTAAATTGACCAAAGTTACATTTTTTTTTTACTGTCTTAATGTGTTTTTTTGTCTGCACATATTGATTGATCACTATGGAGTGTTCTTTATATTTAAGTAAGTATATTTAGAGGACTTGATTTCCTGCAGTGATCAAATATAGCACTAAGATGACCATTAAGACCACCTTCACTTCATCCTCCACTTCCCAGGTTATCTTTAACTAGTAGCAATAGCAATAGAAATATTATTCATAAAGCACATTTCATTCCACGTAAGCTCAATGTGCTTTACATGGAGAATTATAAACATAAAAACATTTTAAAAATAAATAAATAGAATAAATAAAAAGAGAAAAACAATAGCTACACCAAACATACATCAGACACAGCACTCAAACAAACAGCAAGTGTTGCTGCACATGCATCCAGTCACATCAGTCATCATCAGAGGTGGGTAGAGTAAACCGAAACAGTACTCAAGTAAAAGTACTGTTACTTTCTAATGATGTTACTCAAGTAGAAGTAAGAGTACTCATAGAAATAAGTACTTGAGTAAGAGTAAATAAGTACCTAAAAAAAAACTACTCAAGTAATGAGTAACTTGTGAGTAGTATCATATATAAAATTGTACTGTATTGGAAATGCTAATAACAATGTGAAGTGCACACTGCCTTTAATAAAGTGACATAAATAGGAAAATGCCAAAATGAATGCTGTTAGGCATGGTTTACTTTCAAACATTAAAGAAAGAGAAGCTGCAATGTGCACAAACTAATGTAACCGCTTTCATTTTTTAAAACAAGCTAGAACTTCAAACTGTCTAAGATGTCATCAGAACTCCAGAACATTAATACTCCAACATTACAATAAAACATATATCTATGCCTTCCAAACTTTCTTTTTTAACCTTTAACTTATTTTCAGTACATCTTACTAAAAACATAACTTGAAAATACTAAAACAACTTGGAAGTGTTTAAAAAGGCCATGAACTCAGTCCTGAAGAATCTCTCTGAGGTGACTGTTGGGCTTCAGAAGCAGCTGTTTTTATTAGCATGCTACCTTACTGCTCTTATAAGTTACTTTAGATTACTTTCCAACATTTCTAACATGCTTTTAAGATTTTATGTTAACCAGTATGATCCTAAGCTTACCTAACTGTACCTCACCATGACATGCTTTTAAGATTTAATATTAACTAGTATGATCCTTAGCTTACCTAACTGATAACTAACTATAACATGTTTTTAAGATTTAATATTAACTAGTATGATCATTAGCTTACCTAACTGATAACTAACTATAACATGCTTTTAAGATTTAATATTACCCTGTATGATCATTAGCTTACCTAACTGATAACTCACCATGACATGTTTTTAAGATTTAATTGTTCTATAAGCTCAAGATTTCCACCGTATAGACAAAGTAAGCAGCGCATAATGTGACTGTTTCTCCTCGTCATTTAGAAGTTATGAGAGAGTCTGGATGTTGGGTACAGGGTAAACATGTTCCTCCAAAGGGGACGCAGGTATTACGCAGCCTCTCTCCCCAGCTGTAGGTGGAGGCGGGGGCGGAGCTACTTCTCCGTTCATTCAGTGTTGAGGCTATTTATAGCTCTGGATCAGAAGGAGCTGCGTGAGAGATCGGCTGAGTATAAAACATATAAAATGTAGAAAAAAAGGAACGGTAAAAGTAGCGACTGGACAGCCCAATGTAACGAAGTAAAAGTACATATTTTTTAACACAAATGTACTTGAGTAGGAGTAAAAAGTACTCTGCAAAACAAATACTCTCAGAAGTACCATTTTTTGAAAAAACTACTCAAGTACATGTAACGGAGTAAATGTAACTCGTTACTACCCACCTCTGGTCATCATATCATTCATACGCTTGAGAAAATAAATATGTTTTGAGTTGCCTCTAGTGTGTCTATATAGAAGAATCTGGGAATCAAATGTGGCTGCTCTGCCATGCTGTGTAGCTGCTATTACTGCATTGGTAACTCGGTGTGTGTAATAGATGGATTAAGATGTTGGACAGCTGCTGATGAAGCTCCCTTAATCAGGCAGTCTTGACATTATTCAGATTTTACATTTTTCACACAAACAGCCTGGTTACATGATGGAGAGACAGAAAAACTTGTACATATTTATGATGAAGAGCTGTGTAATACAATGTAATTCTACTGGCTAGTTTACTAAAGTCACAGATCATTACATTTATGGTATACTTCAACTGCCTCAAAGCAAGTGCTCCTGATAGAGCTGACAGTGCCCTGGGAGGACTGTACTAGGAGCTGGTGGAGCAGTGTAGGAGAGAGGGATGGAAGGAAGACTCGCTAGCCCATTGAAGTGGGGTGCAGAGGATTTGCTGGTCAGTCACTGTGTAGGGTCTACACACTACTTGGGATCACTGGGGCTGCCATGAGGAAAGCCAACAAGTCTGCCGTGGAGGCAGCGGAAAGGGCCTCCAGATGGCTGTGGCTCAGGAGGAGTGAGCCGTGGGCAAGTGCTGCTGGGACACAAGCCAGGGGTCTAATCAACCCAGGCTGGGTCACCTGAGCGAGGGTGTGTGATGTTGAGAGACCTGAGAAACCCGATGACCTCAGGAACATAACTGATGATGTGTCCCAGTGCATCTGAGGATGTATCTTAGAGGCAATCAACTTCTGAGGAATATCTTAGACTTAGTAAGCTTGTGTTTGTGAAGAAACGCCTTCTTAGGAATCGACTGCTGGAGGACTTCTTGGGACAGCTTAAAGATCTTGCAGGGAGATACAGATAGTATCAGTCACATGTTAACTTCCTGTAATTCATGGGTGTTGTCTGTAGGTAGGTTTCTTCACAACAGAGACTATATGTGCTGATCACATGCCAACACACACTACACTTCCACAGCTTGTTTTATCCGTGGTTTCAAACCTCATTACTTCAGTAATTAATACAATTACATGCCATTTTATTGCTTAACAACAGCAGCAGCAGCAACAACAACACAATCAAATACTTTCCTAAATGGTTAATGGAGATTTCTCCGTAGCTTTAATGAGTAAAAGCTGTGGTTTGCAGCTTTAAAGCATAACTGTGGTCAGTTGAAGGCTGGGCCATATTTGACACCATCAGCAGAGAGAGTTAAGTAAAAATGTACCTCAAGCTTTCATATACAGCCTAAGTGTGTATTTCTTGCCTGCATCTTTCAGCAGAAGAGTCTGCATCAAAATAAGGAAGTTACAGTCACTCACCTCCTAAATGCTGCTTCACTGTGGCAAAGCATAGTTTGTACATGCCTTTGTTTCATGCATTTCATTGATGCATGCAGGAGCTCAGTGTCTTTCTCATGAACACTCCAGCAGGACACATGGATGGGGATGAAAACTCTGCCAGCTTTGCTGTAAGTCACTGTGAATCAGAAACTGTCCAACAGGTGTTTTCCACACCTGCCTCTGTGTCTGCCTCTTTACTTTATCAGCCGGGTTACATAACAAACCTGCAGATTCTGGGGAATGAATGAATGAATGTGGAGGATCTTTACCTCTCTATAGTATAAACTTGTTCTAAAATACCTTATTCTTATATTTGTGGTTAGTATTCATATATATATCTATGAGGAAGTAAGTTAGTGCATCATATAAATATGCAGAAAATGTTATCTTATGTTTATTCTTCACTATTCAAACATTTTCAGATACAATACCTGGTTAAATATTAGTGTTTTAGAAGTCAAAGTCAGCTCTTCATGTTCATACTGTGTGTTACTTTCATGCACTCCTCTGTCTCAGTGTTGGTATCACATGTTTTGGTGGATCTCATTTTGCAGTGAAACCTTGTGAAAGCACCAGATGTGAATTCTTGCGCGCTGACATCTGAAGTTGCCCCCCGTCTGGTGTTTTTCTGCTTACATGTTATCTTCACAGTTCACAGGGGATGTTCTGTATCCCAGCAGCTGGTTTAAATTTAGCTCGTTGCTAATTCTTGCCCCAATAGAAACAAAGAGGAAGCTGAAACAAACAGAAGATGGCTGCAGCTTCCTGTGAAGCAAATATATACTTCCATGAGCTATAAACAAAGTTAAGAACAGCACTTGTTACCAGCTGACTGTACAGTATGACCTACTGTGTCCAAGTGTTGCTTTTTCCTTATTCACCCTTTAGTTACATGCACAACAATAACACAAGAAATAGTGATATGAAAGCATGGGGGAGCTAATGTCAGATTACACGCAACAAAAGTCAGAAAATCCAGCAGTATCTGGTAAAATGAAACAAAAAATTCAACAAGTTTGTGTGATTTGTTGGATTTCGGAGGTAGCTCATTTTGCCACGTAGCTCATTCTGTCAGGTAAGAGGTCATTTGGTCAGGAAGCTAATTTTGTCAACTAGCATATCCTTCCAGCTAGCTTAGTCTTTCAGGTAACACAGTCTGTCATGAAAGGTAGTGTTTCTGTCAGTTGAGGTAGCTCACTCTGTCAGGCAACAGGTAGCTAATGCTATCAATTAGCTTATTATTTTGGGTAGCTAACTCTTGTGAGCTAATTTGTTAAGGAATTCAGACAGGTAGTTAGCTCATTGTGTCAACACTGGAAAAAATGCCCCTCCAAAAATAAGAAACCCCCCCGTATTTTTACTTTTACCTTGAAATATGCAAAAAAATCTTCCAATGGAACAATCTTGCTTTGTAAGATTTCTTAAAATAAGATGTAATATTTAGAAAACTGTGGTCTTAGAATTAGCAGGGAAAACTTAAGCAATATTCAATACCAGTACCAGTATTTTAAAGCTTAGTGTCTCAGAATAAGCCAGGAATGCTAACAATTAGTAATTTTTCACTAAAAATAAGACTTTTGCACTAATACATTTCATGTCAACATCTTCATTTGAGATATACTCACCTTAATTTGAGTTGTATTATAGCGGCACTTCTCTAGGTTTAAGAACATCTTGTACTTGAAATAAGATCACAAAATTTAATTTGAGCATTTTGAGATATATAATGTATTTTCTTTCTTTCTTTCTTTTATCAATGGAGCTGTTTTCTGATAGATTATCCAATAAAATGCATTAACTTAAATCAAGTAAAGGGTTTGTCTTAAATCAAGATTATCCGTCTTCTACAAATAAGATCTCAGCTTGAAAAATGTATGAAATGTAAAATAAACCTTGTTTCTTCTAAATTACAACTCAAAACAAGATCATTTCAAGATTGTTTGACTTAACAAGACATTTAAGATGCATTGTCTTAAAAGAAGTCCCTCTATCTTGTTAAAACGTTACTTGTTCAGTAAATTTATCTTAAGTCAAGTGGGATTTTGACTAAAAATGAGATTTCACTTGGTAAGATTTTGAGTTTTTGCAGTTAAGTTGCACTTTTGAATAACTTGTGAACAGATTATTAAGAGTAGTAAGGTTATATCTGTAAGGAGTTATAAAGTAGTGTAAATGGGCCTCCTCTTGATCCTTCTTTGTATGCAGATCTGAAGAATAAAAACCCAGCAGACCTTGAGCTGTCTTCCTTTTCCTTCAAAAACAACACATATGACAAAAACATCTGAGTGCATGGTGTAACTTCTGGTCTGGTATCTCTCTGGGAAAGGTACCAGCCGTTGACACACCTCTCTCACCTTAAGCAAGGGTTGTGGTTTTGGTCATGTGAGCTTTCACACTGGGTTATAAATGCATGTGTTCCATCCTGCCAGGTTCACACTGTTGGTCATGATGAGGGGGCTGCTCGCACTCACCGCGCTGTTTGTGGCCGTTCTCGGCAAGGAGACTTTTGAGGGGTAAGTGGTCCGCCACAGCCTCTTACTACGCTCAGTGAAAAGTGGTTTATATGAAGGTGTGTGCATAAATATGAAATAATGATGAATCCACAAGTAGTGCAATCAAAAACACAGCACTGTGCATTCTTTATAGCTGAGCTTGTCCAGCTGTGCAGATCATTTTTTCATGTTATTTCTACCTCTGTGGCAATGCAACTGCAAAGATTGAGAAGCTTTGAAATAATATTCAAAGCTTTCAAAAAAGTCCATCCACTGTAAAATCTCAGACATGGATTTTTGTAATCTACTTTTTAATTTGCCCTTTTTGAGAGACTCTCTTGCATCAATCATTACACTGTCATTATTTGACTACTCTCTTGACCTTTAATTCCCAACTCTCTTCTCGCTCACTTTTTATACCTATTATCAAATTTTGTTTGGTGTCAGACATTCACAAAGAGCTCAATCAGTAAAGATTGAAAACAAACTCAAGACCTACCTTTTTAGTCTTGCTTTTAACTGAGTTTTATTCTCATAACAGTTTTATTTCACATTTATTTGTTTATTTATTTATTTATCAAATTTAAGTCAATTTTATTTTATTTATTTATCTATTTTGTGTATATCATCGTATTTTCTTTGAATGATTTAATATTTTAGGGTTTTATTATCTTAGAAATGTATTTTATTTTGGTGAGATTAATTTCCTGTGTTGACTTTTAACATCTTATTTTACCTCCAGTGTTTCCTCATTAATATATCATGAGAGCGATTCCTCAGTTTTTTCAGCTCCTTCTTTATTTTTTCATTTATTTATTTGTTTTATTTTCATTGTTATTATTATTATTGTTGCATATATTGTGTTCTTAACCTTAGGATTGTGGGTTGGGTTTGGAGTCGGGGCTGGGGTTAGGATTAGGATGGGGAGGTCTTTTTATTTTTATTTTTATATATCTTTCTTTTTTTTTAAATATTCTATTTTAATTTGTTTTAATATACAGCACTTTGTGTTACAATGTAATTGTATGAAAAGTGCTTTATAAATAAAGTCTGATTGATTGAAGTCTGATTTAAACAGAAGCATGGTAAAACATGCAGCAATCTTTAATAATCTACACCCATCACATATTCTGAAATGTGGTCATCATTTGTCTGTGTAATGTAACCATTTCACTAATAAACATAAAGTGAGAAATTAAATTTAAGTTGACCTTGGTTCCGTGTTTGGCCACAAAGTGTTACACACGTCAACTTATAGCAAACTAAAACAGAGGATAAACCCCAAATCCAGGCTTTCCCCTAATAGAACTATGTATGATCAGATCACTGTGTTATCTCTGTACAACTTCTGCATCAGCTAGACCTGACTGATCTTACTTCATTCTATATGTACCAATGTCTCTCTTGGTTTGGGATCTTGTGTAAAAGGATATGAAGAATCATGCTTCTCTCTTTGCAGGCAGCAGGTGCTTCGCATCGTTGCAAAGGATGAAGCCCAGCTGGCTCTTATCAAGGACCTGGAGGACATGATCCATTTTGATGTAATTGAAATTTCCATGCATTGAAAATTCTCACAGAACTTATGTAAAATGACACATTTTCTCTACTTTGGTATCTGTATGATATTGATGTTTTATTTCAGCTGGACATCTGGAGGGGAGTGACCGATGTTGACACTCCAGTGGACATCAGAGTTCCTTTCGAGAGCCTGCAGTCCGTCAAGATTTACCTGGAGTCTCAGGAAATTGATTACTCCGTCATGATTAAGGATCTGCAGGTAAGAGACCAAGAACAAGTCTGGAGAACCAAACCTGAATTCACTGCATGTGATTTTTATATCTTAGAGATGTTTCAGCTTTACTTTGGCTCCCTCTATCTGTGGATTTGAAAGAATGCGTTGACTTCTTAGCTCAAATATGAATAATCTGTCTTCTGCAGGCTTTGTTGGATGTGGAGAAGGAGCAGATGGAGTCTGCTGCTCGTGACGCTCAGCCAAGAAACACTGACAGCTTTGACTACTCCAGGTACCACACCATTGATGAGGTGAGGACCAACACTCAGCCTGTATCACTTTAATGTTACTACAGATGTTTTAAATGGATGTTTAGATTATGTTTGATTTATTTTTTTAACAAGGAAGACCAATTTATTTTACTTGTGGGGAACTCAAGATTTTAAATACCTGTTTGGATTTGTATTGAAAGTTAAGTGTTTAAGGTTTTCCTCAGTTGTGGCAATATCACAGCAAATAGTACAAATTCAGAAGGTACTTATACCCTGTCCATTTTAGTAGCATATGCATCCCAAATTTAGAAGCCCACCTTCATTTTTACCCAATTTTATGAAGCTGGATCATGGTGGCAGGTAGTTCAACACTGCCAGAGATGTTTTCCATCTCCACCTGGAGCATCTTGAGGCTTTGCTGAGCTGCATGAGGCTTGAGATTTCCTCGTGTCCAGATTAAT
Organism: Notolabrus celidotus; assembly: GCF_009762535.1. Classification (NCBI taxonomy): domain Eukaryota; kingdom Metazoa; phylum Chordata; class Actinopteri; order Labriformes; family Labridae; genus Notolabrus; species Notolabrus celidotus. Next base: position 33,431,054 of record NC_048277.1, on the reverse strand, counting down.
TCCTTGGTATCATGCTCAGTAGGATTCTTGATCCGATGCTATAACCAACACAACTGGCTCCGTTTGGCGAGGAGCAGTGGCTCCATACTCATCATTCATTTGATCATGCTCTTTTAGCCACCTCCTAATCAAAGCTAATAATGTTCATTCTAAATTTCAACTTCTGGGGAAGAGTGACAAGATCTACAAAGAGTCAGTGCTCACCAAAGTCTTTCCCTACCGCGTCCCCTAACCCCTAGGTTTTTGCTTCAGTATCCACCAAAGCTAAAGCCCTTTGGATGTTGAGGTACTTGTTGGCTGCCGGTCTGCGATCCTTAATTAAATAAGACCTGTATGCTTCTTGTCTAGATCTACAGTTTCCAGGACATGCTGGTGGCTGAGAACCCCAACCTTGTCAGCAAGATCGTGATTGGTCAGAGCTACCAGGGCCGTCCCCTGAATGTGCTCAAGGTAAATATAACGAGCCTTTTTATTAAAGGTATGTTTATTCATCTCTTCTTCATGTGTGGCTTTGCTTGACTCATCTTTCTCTTTCCTGTGTCCTAGTTCAGCACCGGAGGATCTAACCGCCCCGCCATCTGGCTCGACACTGGAATCCACTCCAGAGAGTGGGTCACCCAGGCCAGCGGTACCTGGTTCGCCAAGAAGGTGCTTTGTTGACTCTCTCTCTCTCTCTCTCTCTCTCTCTCTCTCTCTTTTACCTCATTGTCTTTGCAGTGTCTGACCTCCTATGTGATGCTCTGAATAATTGTCTTTCAACTCTTCTTATTGGTAGATTGTGACTGCCTATGGAACTGACCCTGCTCTCACTGCCATCCTCAACAACATGGACATCTTCCTGGAGATCGTGACCAACCCTGATGGTTTTTACTACACCCACAACGGCGTGAGTCTCTACATCCAGATAACAGATAATGAACATCAGGGTCCAGACTTCCTTTATTGTGCTTGTAGCTGAGAGGCAACATGTACGACCAGATGTGTTTATGAATCCATAAGCTGATATCTTAGCATAGAGTTTACTTAGACTCAATCTCAGTCAGCCACAGCTTGGGTTCTTGGATAGACCAGTTGGTTTGGCCTCTTTTGCACCTCCATAGATTGTTTTTTCCTGCATACATCCAAGCCCCCCTTAAACAAATAGCTGATCAATAGCTCTTTGCATTAAAAACAGAACTTCTGGCAGCATTTTCTTCTCTATTTATACCAGATTTCCTGCTGTTCAGATATTTGCTCATAGAGATAGCGTTGTATGACTCCAACATAACTTGTCTTCTACAAAACATCTGCATGCTGTGATACTTACTCAGAATATGAATATATATTGGGGTCGCTGGTGGCCTAGCGGTCTAAGCGCCCCACATACAGAGGCTACAGTCCTCATCGCAGGGGTCGACGGTTCGATCCCCGGACGGTCGACCATCTCCTGCATGTCTTCCCCCGCTCTCCACTCCCCACACTTCCTGTCTCTCTTCAGCTGTCCTATAGAATAAAGGCAAAAAGCCCCAAAAATATAACTTTAAAAAAAAAAAAGAATATGAATATATCCAGAATTGGATAGATCACCAGAATATTTCAGGTTCAAATGTAACATCTGCTAAACAACGATGTGTACGGACAAACAAAATGCAACTTTGCTGAGACTTTTTGGGCGATAGAACAGATCGAATAATGTTTATTTGAGTTTGTGTTTTGTCTCATTCAAAGAAATCCTGCTAAAATAAATGAAGAGTGACTTATAATAAGAGGGAAGGTGGCTTTGAACCTGTCACATGAATGTGAATGAGTTACTCTGATGTTTCCAGAACCGTATGTGGCGTAAGACCAGGAAGCCCAACCCCGGATCTAGCTGTGTGGGAGTTGACCCCAACAGGAACTGGGATGCTGGCTTTGGAGGTAATGCTTTTATCCTGTAGCTGAAAATGAATGTTCAAGGAAATATGCTTCTTGATACTTTTCTTTGAAACTCCAAATTTATTGTTGAAATGCTGTTGTTTTGAACAAAAACTCTTACTGATTTGTACTTTTTATTTGTACTTCTAAAAACTGCTGGATGAGTTTAACAATCTGCCAGTGTCATTAATGATACCACCACTAGATGGTGCCAGAGTCTCCACATACAGGGCCTTTAAACAGGGTTTCCTATGACAGAGCATACAACATATTAATGTATGGCATTGTTTTTAATAGAGACACTTTAAACATGAGTATTTCTATGGAATCAAGTGTTGAAAATGTTGCACTTTCCCTCTTGCCATCCCTCTGTAGCACCTGGTGCCAGTAACAACCCCTGCTCAGAGACCTACCGTGGACCCAGAGCTCACTCTGAGTCCGAGGTCAAGTCCATTGTGGACTTTGTGAAGTCCCACGGGAACATCAAGGCCTTCGTCTCCATCCATGCCTACTCCCAGATGCTCCTGTACCCCTACGGCTACACCAGGACTCCCGCCAAGGACCAGGCTGAGCTGGTAAAATAACAATCCTTTTGCCTTTCATGACGGCAACATGAGACCAAACAGGGAAACAGATGAAAGATCTTTTCATTTGGCTCATTCAATTTTTATTTCAAGGTTTGAAATGTAGATATATAATAGAGAATATGTTCAGAGGTGACGTGACCATGATTGTGACCTCTTACAGCACAACCTGGCCAAGACGGCTATCACTGACCTGGCCACTCTGTACGGTACTCGCTACAGATACGGCAGCATCATCAACACCATCTGTAAGTTTCACCACTCTACTTTTATATTGTTTTATTTTCACTTTGTCATCAAGAAACATTATTCTTTGTACTCACATGTGTACAGAGGAAGAAATAAGTTTAAAACTAAACAGCTAAATAGAATTGTATTTATCTATGTCAACAGCAACTTTCAGTATTACTGTTCAGTTTTCAGATAATTCTTTAATTGAAAAAGTGACACAGAAAGCTTTCCTATATATTTTAGCTCCTTTAAAACATGTTGTATGTAGTTTCTTAAACATCCTCTCAGTCTAAAAACAGACATGAGAAGTCATTGGTTTGTGGACCACTGACTGGAAGCCTCAGGTTTGGCATTTTGGTGGTCATCCTGTCTTTTGTCACCAGAGTTTATTGTAGTTGGATGAGAGGGGTCTTGTGTTGTGTTGCCTCTTAACCTGTTAATAACAAAGTATCCACTCCCTAAGGTCCAACCAAGTAGAATCATAAATAACTAAATGAACATGATTCTGTACGGATGGTGACTTAAAACTAGTGACAGAGACCTAAAGTTCAGTAGGAACATTCTGAATCAAGAAAGAAATTGGGCAATTTTTGGCTCTAATTACAAATAGTTAGACTTTTTCCCTGCTGGGAATTAGTCAGAATGCATAATGCATGCATGTTAAATCAATTTCTCCATTGGCCACAGTTTGTAGATACACTATAAGGGGTCATTGATTGCTTATATACAGTATATAATGAGGTTTGGTAGTTAACCCACTAACCAGCTGGATATGCACCTTCTTTCATATCGACACCGGAGGATGCCAAAGTCAGAAATATTTCACTTCCAAATATTGTTTTTAAATTCAACATAAATCATTGGAATCCATCTGAGACTGTCAGTTGATATTTGATATGATAAGACTAAATTCCTCTTGAAACCACAGACCAGGCTAGTGGCAGCACCGTCGACTGGACCTACGATGAGGGCATCAAGTACTCCTACACCTTCGAGCTGAGGGATACCGGTCGCTATGGATTCATCCTGCCAGCCAATCAGATCATCCCCACCGCCACAGAGACCTGGCTGGCTCTGATGGCCATCATGGACCACACCTTCAAGAACCCCTACTAATCTGTGTGTGTAAGAATAAAAGGAATGACACCTCCAAACTATTTCTTTCAAACTAACATCACCTTCATCATCATCATCATGACTTATTGGATGTATTAGACCACAAACAGACAAATAAAAGAACACACTGGAGAACAGTTTCCTTTTGTTTGTCATTTCAAATCTTTCAATCTGAATGTTTGAAACACTTAAACGCATGATCTGCATGTTTCCAGATCCTTTGAACCACTACTACAGTACTATTATTAATCAAATCGATCTGCTTTAAAGAGACATACACTCTTTTTTAGTCGACTTTAGTTAAATCAGGAAGTCTTTTGCGCTTAAAGTCTCCGTATGGAGGGATATTTTACCAGGATGACACACTATAACAGAGTTATAAAAAGTATAGACTAACCTAGAAACCCTTTTTAACCCTGAATATAAAGAGGCAATTAAAATGTGTGTGTGGCGTCAGTGAACCTTTGATGTAGTGGTTTGATCTTAAAGGTGACATATCACGCTTTTTGCATCAATACATATTGGTCTAAGAGGTCCCCAAAACATGTCTTTAAAGTTTATGCTCAAAAAAACACTTTGAAATCAGATTTTGGCATGCCTGAAAAGTCCTTTTCTTCAGTCCTCCTCAGAACACTCTGTTTTCCCTCTGACCACGCCCCCTCCGGAAGTGGATGTGCCTCTGCTCTCCAGCACGTTGATCTAATGTTTACATGTTGGCTGAATATACACGGCTGCTCAGAGATCGCGTTACTTCAACCCTCTGAATCTGATCCAGAATCTGATCCTGACGGAGAGGCGCCTGTAGCAGGACCTTTCTGAACGATTGGTCATAGATTTAGTGTTTCTTGTTGTTTTATTTATCAGTATGTCGACGTGTGTCTTGGTACACAGCTACGAACATGTAGCTATGTGGCTATGCTAACTAGTGCTAGCACTTATCCATGATAAATAAAAATCATCCACTAGATCTTCAAATCTGCAGGCGTGGGGAGTAAAACCGACCTCTGCCAGAAAGGCAGCAGGACCTTTTATGAAGGATTGGTCACAGATTTAGTGTTTCTTGTTGTTTTATTTGTCAGTATGTAGACGCGTGTCTTGGTACACAGCTACAGTTACAGCTACAGCTACAGCTATGAACATGTAGCTATGTGGCTATGCTAATTAGCGCTAGCACTTATCCATGACAAATAAAAATCATCCACTAGATCTTCAAATCTGCAGACGTGGGGAGTAAAACCGACCTTTGTGTTTATTAAGACAGCCTACAACTAGCATGCCTCCCTCCTAAGCTCCTTGTTAGCACACATTTGTGCAGGTAATGAAAAACGGAGGAGGGATTCAGTATTATTTTATACAGTCTATGGGCTGAACAAGCTCCGAGCTCTGACTCCGTGACAGACCGGATATTGTTGTTACGCAACAAAAACACGGAAGTCTGAAACGGCTCGTTTCACACACATTTACAGAAAGGTGGAGAAATCAGAACAGGGGCAGAATGGATTTTTTTCATTCTCGGGGGGTTTGTAGACATGCCAGGGAAACATATTTCAGGTAGAGAACCATTAAAAAGTCAGTTTTGCATGATATGTCACCTTTAAAGCTACAGTGAGGAATTTTTAACTGATTCTAAAATAGCCTCAATCTAATACTGATGCCTCTCCATGAACGACGTAGTAAAATTAAGTCTTCAGCAACAAGATTGGTTATTTCTTAATGCTGGGTTTTTGTGATTGTGTCCAGGGGGGGAAAGGCCGGTATCAGTTGGTTAGTGATTGATGGTTAAATGTTATTCTGGTGTGTGAATGCTTCTCTGCTCTTTGAGTACAGGGAGAGTTAAACCGTGTGCACATTTATGCTATTTCATGTACTGGGACATTGGAGTGCACATCATGCACTGGGGCGGTGACGGTTAATGTTAAACCAGTACGTCTGCTCACCTGTTTTAAGCTAACAAATGATAATAAATCAGAGCTTACAAAGTTTAGTTGTTGTTATGTTACAGTTAATAATTTCACATTGCTCCAAATCATCTCTGCATCCTGCAAAAAAGTTGTCTGAGTTAGTTAGTTTAGTTTATTCACACACATCATCACAAATGTACATCTTTATATATATTCAGTAAACATTTCACAATGGTTGGATGTGTTGAAAGGGGTGACCCCAAGGAAGCTATTTAGCTATTTAAAGCTTTTAATAGTCTTGAACAAAGAGAAGTACTCTCTTGATCTGTATCCCATTCATTGGTTCTTTCATCAAATGCAGGCTTTGGAAAGAGCCACATCTGACAGAGGGTGATGGTGCTCATGGGAAACGTAGTCTTCATTCAAGAAAATTTAAAATTTAATCTAAAGGGGTTACCAGATTAAACTTCTCACAGAGCTTTCTATTATAATCTCATATTGCCACTCTCTCTGCTAAAGTGTGCATGCTTTTTAGATACTCTACAAGCAGTTCTTGATGCAAAAGAAAAAAGAAACTCTGATCTGTCTTGAAGGTGCAAACAGCATGCATGATTTAATTTATCCACCCCTCTCTAAATGAGAGAAAACTCAGGAAGGTTTAACAAAAAATTCCAGGAGAATAAATCATTCAGTCATCGTTTTATATTCTGTCAAAGTTATCTCTATAGGCCTGCATGCTTCTTGTCTAGATCTAGTTTCCAGGACATGATGGTGGCTGAGAACCCCAACCTCGCCAGCAAGATCGTGATTGGTCAGAGCTACCAGGGCCGTCCCCTGAATGTGCTCACAGCTGTTGTTAAGTCAAAGAAAAAACCGGGATACATCATACAATCATACTCTTTATTCAACATTCATTTACAAACAAAACCATGTGATCATCAGATCATTAGTGTGAGATAAGACTGATGGTGAAAACAAGTCACAAACAAGGCCTGCTGATGGGTCCATCATTTAAATATATGCACTTCAAAAAAACCATGCAACGAATCACAACCACGCTACAACAAAAGGCCACACATTAGAAATACTGATTAAAAAAATGCAACCATCGGTACTCAAGTGCTGTTGGTCATTTTGTAACAGAGGTAACGAAATGACCCTTTCCCTTCTTCTTCAGTGACTCTGTGGTAATTATAATCTGTCTGTGTGAAGGCTTCAACAAGTCAGTGAACTCATGCACACACAAAGGAAATCAAGTAACAGCGTGAAGGGACCAAAAAGAATTTGCACACTTAGGCTGATGGTGCAGAAGTCACAGTAAGACATCATGGGGATGTGAAGAGACTTTTAAAATACACTCCAGCTTTTCTTTATCTTACATGACTACATAACCAGCTCTGTTAGACTGAGCGTTTCAATCATATAAATTACATATCCTTCATGTCATATCAACATTCAGTTATTCAGTCGTACACCTAATGGAACAGAAATGCCGGTCTTTAGGGGATGTCACTTAGCTGAGGAGTGTATACGGACATATCTATGGATGGGAAAATGAATGGGCGTTTATTTCTAATGTTCATTGCCTGATTAAAGGAAAATGAATGTGATGAGTGTTATCAAAGAATTAAGCTGAGTGCAAATGGATCTATCACTTTTCAGGTTCACAGATGATGCAGTGTGCAAACATTCAAATTCACATTGTTATTAAATATATTTTAAAATAAAGTGAAATGTGAAAAAGTTGCAGTCTGACCTGAAACTCCAGAGAGGCTAAAGTCTGGAACCCCCTCGAGTCTAGAATTATAATTATTTTATGATTTGTGTCCATTTTAATAATCTTCTTTAAAAGTTAAGGCTTGTTTCTCTCCACATTCAGGATCTGTTTAAGAGGACATACTGAATTAAAGTTGAAGGAAAGCGCTTAGAAGACATTAGTGCATGTACATGGGTCTGTGTAAACCCTGTTTCAAGGAGGGTTTTGTTTCAGGATGAGAGCACTTAAACAGAGGAGACATGTGACCTGAAATAACTGGACTTTTTACTGGAGGTATGTTTGCATGTTTTTATCTGTGTAGTTGAAGCAGGTTGTGTGTGTGTGTTGGGTGTTATTTCCAGGGTCTGCTGCTCTGAACTCTGGCGCTGTCCCTTCCACTCGTGCAGGAGCTCTGTCGACTCTGAGCGCTGGATGCTTTGGACTGGGAGCTGCTGGTGGACATGCGGCTGGACATGCGGCCTGCAATGAAGACAAATATTACTGAGAGCTTAAAAAGAAACATTATATGATCATCTTTTCTTGGTGCAGGTTAATTCAATGGTCTTAAATTCTGATCCATGACTTCAATCTGCCAGAAAATAGACACTCCTAGAGACTCAGTCAGGTGGGATGAGCCACTTTGAGACACTGGGGCCCTATCTTTTGATGTAAGACTTGTCTATAACCTACTCCAGGTCGGAGGAGTTTAAGTTCACAAGTGAGGTGGTGAAGAGAGAGCTGAGCCAGAAGGCAAAGCTCTTGATTTACCGGTCAATCTATGTTCCAACCCTCACATGTGGTCACGAGCTGTGGGTAGTGACCGAAAGAATAAGATTGCAAATACAAGCGGCCCAAATGAGCACCAGCAGGGTGTCTGGGCTTAGCCTTAGAGAGAGGGTCAGGAGCTCAGACATCCGGGAGAGGCTCAGAGTAGAGCCGCTGCTCCTCCGGATCGAGAGGAGCCAGATGAGGTGGTTCGGGCATCTAGTCAGGATGCATCCCGGACGTCTCCCTGGGGAGCTGTTTCGGGCATGTCCGTCTGGGAGGAGGCCACGGGGAAGACCCAGGACACACTGGCGTGATTAAATCTCTCAGCTGGCCTGGGTACGCCTCGGTATCCTCCCAGAAGAGCTGGTGGAAGTGGCCGGGGAGAGGAGTGTCTGGGCTTCTCTGCTGAGACTGCTGCCCCCGCGACCCGGACACGGATAAGCGGAGGAAGATGGATGGATAGTCCATAACTCTTTCAATCACTGGTTTATTTGTTGGAAAACTTGATAGTTTGGAAGATTTTGGGATCATCTGTGCAATTCAAATGTATTTTTAGCACAGTCTTAGTGCACAGCATGGCAGCTCAAGCATACAATCCAGTTCACCTTTGTGCTGAATTGTACATCCTGACCCATAAGAGATGTGTGTAGATCATCTTGAGCTAGAAGAACAATAAACCTTTTTGCCAAGGATCACACAATGGTCCACAGAAGGTTGCTGTTTTTAAATGCAGCTTATCTAAAGAGTCACACAAACACATGTTCTAGTGCCGACTAAAGGTCTGTAAGGAGTGTGTTCTTACTGCTGGTGTTACTGGGGATGAGAACCTCCTCCAGCTGCTCCTGGATCTTGTTCAGCTCATCTGATGTAAACCTCCACCTCTTCTCTGCAGCCTGCACCGTCTGCTGCGGCTGCACGGAGCTCTTTTTCCTACTCAGGGACGTCGGAGAGGACAAGCAGGATGTGGGGATGGAACCTGTGGTCATGCCTCCTGGAAATTTCTGAGCGATTACTTTGAGACCTAGAAGAGGGAAGGCAGCAAAGTTGCATTATAACCCGTACAACAGATTTACTCAACTCAACTCAACTTTATTTGTAAAGCACTTTAAAACGACCACAGCCGGAACAAAGAGCTGTACATAAATAGACAAACAACGCAGGCATAAAAACAATTAAACCACAGGATAATAAAACAATAAAAACAATAAAACAATAAATAAAATCAAGCCATAAAACACTAAAACAGGAGCAGAGTCTCATGCAGGGTTGAAAGCCAAGGAATAAAAGTGGGTTTTAAGATGAGTTTTAAAAATGGACAGTGAGGAGGCTTGTCTAATGTGGAGGGGAAGCTCATTCCATAATTTTGGAGCAGCAACAGAAAAAGCTCTGTCCCCTCTCAGCTTCCGTTTTGCCCTCGGTACCTCCAGGAGCAGCAGATCAGCTGACCTGAGGCACCGAGCAGGAAGGTAGGGGTGAAGGAGCTCAGAGAGGTAAGGCGGGGCCAGACCATTTAAAGATTTAAATACAAATAACGGAATCTTAAAATGGACTCTGAAGTGCACAGGTAGCCAGTGGAGGGAGGCCAGGATCAGAGTAATGTGCTCCCTCTTACGTACTCCAGTTAAGAGGCGAGCGGCTGCATTTTGCACCAACTGGAGACGTGCGAGGGAGGACTGACTAACTCCAATATAAAGTGCGTTACAGTAATCCAACCGAGAAGTAATAAAAGCATGGATTACTGTCTCAAAGTGCTGCTGTGCAAGAAAAGGCTTCACTTTGCCAGCTGCCTAAGCTGAAAAAAGCTGGACTTCACTACAGAGCTAATTTGACGATCCAATTTAAAATCACTGTCCATCTTAAAACCCAAGTTTGAGACTGTTGGCCTCAAATAATCTGCCAAAGGGCCCAAGTCAACAGGAGGTTCACATGGGCCCCTGGGACCAAACACCATCACTTCTGTTTTCTTTTCATTGAAATTTAAAAAGTTAAAAGCCATCCAGGCTTTGGTGTCCTCAAGACATGCCAGAAGTGGTGCGAGGGAGGAAGCATTACTCTTTTTTAAAGGCACATATATTTGACTGTCGTCAGCATAACAATGAAAGGAGATGCCATGCTCCCTCAGGATGGAACCCATTGAATCACTTGTGAAGGACTTAGAGTGCTCCCTCACCTCCAGACAACATGAACAGATTCTCAAACCCTCGTTCACACATGGTGGTGGCTGCCTGGCTGGCTATTCTCTCGTCCTCGTCATACACGATGATGATTTTCCCTGCTGCGTTTTTCTGCACAGTTTAAGGGTTAAGTTCAGATAATTCAAACATAAGTTGTAGCTGCATTAAGAAACAAACAAACAGAAAAATGTTTGTGTTGAAGGATACATATTCCAGCACGTCTTTAGTGTAGGGGTTCATGGTCCGAGACATCATGGAGATGGGTAAACTGTGTGCTGTAGGAGAGAGAAAGATGAATGAAACTACAGTTTATATCTTGACCAATGGAAGCTAAATGTTCTTCATGTTCTTGTACACACCGCTGATGATGTGGCAGCAGTCGTATAAGTCGCGGTCTCGGACGTCCAGCAGCAGGTACGGGCAGTCTGGGTACGGCCTGTCAGCTGACTCACAGCTGAACACAGGCTCACTTTCCTTCTTCTGATTGTTCCTGTCGAGGTTCAGCTCTCCGACACCGCTAATAACACTGAAAGGGTCAAAAGATGCACATTTGATTTAATGTTGTTGATCTTTATCTGTGACAGTCAAACAGTTCTCCACATCTCTCTGTATCTGATTTGAACCATATGAATAAGGATTCAATTTGTTCTTATTGTCCTTTTTTATTGTATGTGTGTATTTATTTTACTTTATTTATTATACTCCTAATATTTATCTTTTTATATTGAGTTGTTTTCCCTCTAAATGTACCTTGGATGGGAGATTTCTATTAATCAGCACGTGTCATCACTGTGAATTATTATTGTTGTATTAGAAAAAGTAATAAATAAACTTTGTTCTAAATAAATAAATAAATAAATAATTGTTGTTGACTCCAAACTGTTTTAAAACAATGAATAAAGGTATTTCTACTTTATAGCTAGTCTAATGAAGGTTGGTCCACATTATGCACTGATTTAAAAGTGGATTAAACTTTTTGAACAATCCCAAATTCTGATATATATTGATACCTCCTGGCTGGAGGTACTCATATTTTTAATGTTGAATAATTTGGGAGCTCTCCTTCTTCTTCTCCTGTGACTTTTATGCAATTCTAGTACACTCAGTGATGATTCAGTAAAGACCAGGGTTGATCCTGAAAGCAGTCAAGATCCTCAGGTGGGACATTTTTGGTTGTTCCAAAGTCGAGGCTCAAATGCAAAGGGGATCAAGCTTCTCGACTTTGAAACAACCTCCCTGAGGAGATAAAGCTCGCAGAGTCAGTGACGCCTTTTAAACCTCTTCTTAAAACCCATTTTTACAGACTTGCTTTTATGTGACTTCATCCTTTTAACCGCTTTTACTTCAATTTTATTATTATTTCTACCTTTTGTCCAACTAATTAATTGTTTTAAATTGTATTTGATCATTCATTGTTTTATTTTTTCATTTATTATTTTAATGTTCCTAATTTATCCTTTTCACTTTTTCTAATTTTCCCCATGTGATGTCCTCTTACTCTGAAAACCTCTTTTATTGTCCATTTAATGCTTTTATTTACTTATTCATTTTTATTTATTTATTGTATTTATCTATCTATCCTTAAAAAAACTCACAACAATGATTTACTGGCCTATTGTTCCACCACTTCATTCTGTTTAATTTAGGTGTATTCTTTTTAACCTCACGTTGTATTCTGTTTTGCATTGTTAAATTTCCTCCTCCCTGTCTGTTAAAATGTTTACTTTGTTATTCAAACCAAGCTTTGTTTGTCAAAGCATTTGTTTTAAAAGGTGCTATATAAATAAAGTTATTATTATTATAAGAGTTAATCTGGACAATTTCCATCCGTTCCATTCCGATCAAGGTGTAACTTGGTCTGCATCAAATGTGCATTTGGAGCTGATCCAACCTTTAACAGCAGAGGCTCACCACTTTCCCCCTTGCAGCAACATTGCCCTATTTCTCCGTCTACCTGTCCTCCACAAGGTGAGGGTAAACTCAGAGCTCTGTCATTACAGAGGCCCAGTTCTGTGGCCCCCCTGGAGAGCTCACAGATAGAGTTACACTCCTGGGGTTCATGTTCAAGCTGGAGGGGGAGAGGACGCAGGTGTGAGGAAGAGACGCTAAGACTAAATTGAGGGGGTTATTGTGAGGAGTTTGGGGGGCGTGGGGCAGGGAGATGTCTTTAGGGACAAGAAATAGAAGCACAGTATGTTCCAGTGCTGATTGAGATGTGGTGGGTGTAAGGTTACAGGTGTGAAGGTTTGCTGATGGGTGTGACTGAAGGTGTCTGGAAGCAATCTTGGCTGATGATGAGTCTTCCCAGTGTTTTGTTTGTGTCATCAGATTATTCAGACAGGGTCAGAAATGTGGTTTTGTTTCAGGTGAGTTGCCTTCATCTAAGTCCACTGACAGTATTCACCCTCATAATTATGCATACTGGATGTGTAGAGGTGAAGCTGTTCAGTGTTTACAGGGTCCAGAGCTGCACAGTACCTTAGTAATGTTGACCTGGCAGTGTAGCAGATTTCCTTGCTGTCTCCTGCATCCTGGTGATCTGAAAGCGGTGACGCCTGCGGGGAGCCGTTGGTGCGTTCAGACAGATCCTCCAGGTCTGCATCGGATACCACGGACACACCATCTACAAATCCACAGATCGTCATTTTTATTCATGTCAGCGTATACAGCAATGTGATGTCAGTGACACATTTGGAGACATCGTTTTGGAGATAAATAGAATGTCACAGTGTTACTTGGAGGAGCAAGGAAGCCTTTTGCTACGTTACCTTCTGGTACGTGTGAATCGGCTTCACTCTCTGTCAGCTCTGATATGGAGGCTACTTGAAGAATCTGGTGAAGAAGAAAAAAGGTTTGGAAACCAAAGATGCTTAGAAGAAAAATTAAGATAATTTGCGAGTAAAGGTGCAAAAAGAATAGTATCCTGATGCCTGTCAATGAAGGATACACACCAAGCAAATATAATCCAGAGCTAATCAAACCATTAATCTGACAATATCAAGCTCTCTAAATGTGTCTAAACTTCTCTCAGTGTCAGCTTTGAAGGATATCACAGTACAGCCAGGAGCTGAACATGAACACTTACCAGTTGTGCAAATGTTGTCACCTTCAACCGCTTGAAGATTTCATCTTTTCTATATCTGTAATCTGAAGGAAGGAGAAGAGAAATTAGAACTAGGATTTAAGCATGTGATGTCACCCTCTTTGTAGGCTTTACATAAGCTAAGCTCCACTCTGTCTGTTTCCTCACTACCATCAGCCAAAGCTTCCATCTATACACCTCAATCTGGCTATTTAGACTGTTTTATTTGTGCTATTGATAATCCACTGTGTATTAATTCCTTTCAAGTTTACACTTTTACTCTGCTGGCAGCTGAAAAGTATGTCCCAATCTGTGTCCAGCCACACAAAGGGATTATTGGTGACAGAACAAGGGGATTCAGTTGTTACAGCAACCCAGACATAAGTACAATCAAGAAGAAGTTTCAATAAGTTAAATAAAATGAAATAAAGATAAGTAAAAATAAAAATAGATAAATAAAGCTAGAATACAATTTAGACATATACAATGTTACAATGGAATTTAGATATATAATAGACTCTTATTACTCTTCACAATCACATTAATCTGCCTTTATGGATTTATGTGAGTCAATCAGACCCTGTAATGTCTCATTATATGGTTTTCTTCCAGTTTATGATCCTATATAATCTGAGATCATTGTGGGGGAATGTATCAAGTGTACCAAGAGTACCTCTCCAACCCTGCCAGGTCTGATTTCTCCTCAAAAGAGGTACTCACTTTTCTTGATCTCCTCCAGTCTTTCCATATACTTTGTGAAACTGCATCCTGTGAAGTGATTGTTCAAAGTTAAAAAGCAGTCATTGTTTTATGTCACTACTTTATAACATTAGTGTTCATCTGTTAGTGAACAGCTTACCTGTGTCCAGTCTTGTTTTAACGTGTTCATACTTTGCATTTCTGGGTATCCTTTTTCTCATGTACTAGAAAGAAAGAGAAACAACAGATTGTGAAGTTTAGATGGGAGATGTGAGATTCTGATAAGAGCTAGTGTTGCACATACAGGTGTATTGTCGTTGATATGGTAACTTCACACTGACTGTGGCTAACTAGCTAGCTTACTTTGTATTAGCAGGTCTGTGTTTGTTTCTAAAGCTGAATTCAAAGTGAACATAATGATAAACACACAGAGACACAAGTCCCCTGTTTTAAATATGTAAACACTGCTGTGGTTTAATCATATTTACCTCCACACTGCCGATGCCCCGGGTCAGCGACATCTTTTTTCAAACTGAAATAATAACATTGAATTCCTGGTTTAACAATCTGGATGCTGATTCGCTGCTTCAGTTTCACGGACCAATCAGAGACGCCGGTACTGCGTCAAGTCCCCGTCAGAGCAGTTTCATATGATATGGCGAGCTAGTTGCTTAGCAGCGGAAGACGCTCCACCTTACTGTTGTGCTGCATTCAGGGGCTCATGGAAATTATGATTTCAGTTAGCGGGAACATATAGAAGAGGATTAGGGCCACTGAAAAAAAATAGATTAATGTCCAATATATATTTTTTTAATGTTTTTGTTTTTGTATTACAGAACAATAATAATAATAATAAATTATATTGCACCTTAATTTTTTTTCCCCAGTGGATTAAAGTCAGAATTATGAGAAAAAAGTAAGAATTCTGACTTTTTTCTCAGAATAATAATAATAATAATAATAATAATAATAATAATAATAATAATAATAATAATAATAATAATAAAACATATTGGATCTCAAATTTTTTTCTCCAGTGGATTAAAGTCAGAATTCTGAGAAAAAAAGTCAGAATTCTGAGATTAAAGTCAATCAATCAATCAATCAATCAATCAATCAATCAATCAATCAATCAATCAATCAATCAATCAATCAATCTTTATTTGTATAGCGCCAAATCACAATAATAAAAATATATTGGACCTTATTTTTTTCCCTCAGTGGATTAAAGTCAGAATTCTGAGAAAAAAGTCAGAATTCTTAGATTAAAGTCAGAATTCTGAGAATTGCAATAAAAAATATGTAATTTTGTTTTCAGTGGCCCTAATCTTCTTCAGTAATAACAATACAAATTTCATTAAAAAAAACCCTAATCATGACTCTTTTTTTTTTGCGTATGGAGACATCTAAACACTCTATTATTGTTACTAAATGTCAGATTTATATAAAATGTTTAGCTGTTTTTAAAAAAAAAATATGTATATACAGTTTGTCTATGTATATTGTATCAATCCCAAATAAACAAATAAATAATATACACTACCTGTCAAAAGTTTGGACACATCTTCTCATTCAATGGGTTTCATTTATCTTAATTATTTTCAACATTGTAGATTAATACTGAAGACATCAACACTATGAAATAATATGGTTTGGCCATAATCTGGATTACAACAGTAGTCAAATAGGGCTATCCATTGTGTACTAACCCTACCTCTGAACAACACAACTGATGGTCTCAAACACATTAAGAAGGCAAGTCATTCTACAAATGAACTCTTGACAAGGCTCATGTTAATTAGAAACCATTCCAGGAGACCACTTCATGAAGTAGACTGAGAGAATACCAAGAGTGTGCAAAGCTGTCATGAAGGAAAAAGGGGGCTACTTTACAGAATCTAAAATATAAAACATATTCTGCTTTGTTTAACACTTTTTTGTAAATTAAATAATTCCATATATGTTCTTTTATAGTTTTGATGTCTTTGGTATTAATCTACATTGTTTCAAATAATTAAAATAAATACAAACCCTTGAATGAGAAGGTGTTTCCAAACTTTTGACTGGTAGTCGTGAGTATTCAGCAGATGACTTCTCCCTGTAAATTAAAAAACAACACTGATGTGAAGAAAAGCTTTGATTAACTCTGCATTTTACAGTAAGCTATAATTCTTATTTACAGGTTGAATCTAGCAAAGAAATAGGCTATTATGTTGTTTTTACTCATATTTCCGTTCTAGATTGTCTAATTTACTTGATTTCATGTGGCTCGTGAACGCAGCAGTACTCTCCCTTGCTGCAGAGCTCTTCCTCATGTAGATAGCTGTGTTCATCTGTGTAGCTTTTGGAGTAGCGACTCTGATTCGACTTCTTACGCAAGCAAACAACTGAGTTCTCACTGAGAGACCATGTAATCAAACATCAACAAAGCTTTGGACTGTCTTATGGAGCATGCATGATCTGAGCTCGATAGATCTGGTCTGAGTTGCAGAAGGCGCACAGTTTGACAGCCATGAGCAGAAACACGGATCAACTTTCCCTTTGACAACATTGGCTCTTTTACCAGATGGCGTCTGTTTTGGTAAGATTTTATTGTGCAGTACTTTAGTAAAGGCTGGTGCATGGAAGTGTGTGTGTAGTATGACAATGTAGACTGGTGTGAGTGGTCGCTGAGTCGGCGAGTTTGTTAGCTGCAGCAGCACTAATTGGATTTGTTGAGTGGGGCTGTCAGAAACATTCAGGGTCCTCTCTGTGAAGTCTTTACGACATAGTAGATCACTTGATGGTGCATTATATTCTTTAGCCTTGTTTTTGCACTGGCAGACAATCCCTCTTGTCATTTCTTATATTACAAACACATCTGTCATCCTCAGCTAGAGGAGCTAAAGTTTGGTCACACTTTCAAAATAAGAGCTCAATTGAATGCACACACAAGCATGCAGCAGAGTCTCAGTGCTGACTTTTTGCATGAATATACATTTACATTACATTTCTTTTCACACTTTTTTCTGCAAACTATACATCTTGCATAAAAATGTCAAAACTTCCTTGGTTGTTCCTGAGTCTGACTTACTATATATTGTCTTTGCAGGAGGATCCAACCCTCGAGCGACACTTCAAAGGGCACAAAGATGCTGTCACCTGCACTGACTTCAATCCAAACCGCAAACAACTGGGTAATTTCTGCTCCCCCTGCAAGATCAAATTTGTAGGAACTTGTTAGATGTGATCATGAAATCAGAGAAAAGTTAAACTGATGTGCTGTGACTATTTTATTTAAGAAAATCAGACACTTCTGGGCTCTTTATTTTGTGATCAAACAACTTTATGTGCGAGATGCATGTGCAGGAAGTGACTGCAAACATGCTGTCACATTGCACACTGACAGTATAAAACAGATGGTTTATTTATTTATTTATTTAAAGGGACAGTGCATATTAATGAACATTTCAGCGTCCCATCAATGTAAATATGCCAGAGCTAACTATAAGGCTAATTTTCATCCATAGTCCCCGGCAGGTCAAAGAGTTCATAACAAATGATCAAGATAAATAACATGTGGAAACAGCACATCATAAAATCATGACAATGAAACAACAATACATCACAAGAGCATATAGAAGTTATACTAAAGTGCAAGTTAGCGAATTAAAGTTCAGCATAATCAAGAGATATGTCCCGAACTGAACCAAATAAACATGAAGCAACAAAACTTAAACACACACTGACAAAACACACACCAACATAACAGAAAAACACACCAATAAAACACACACACACACACACACACACACACACACACACACACACACACACACACACACACACACACACACACACACACACACACACACAAAACAATGAAACAGAAACACACACACACACACACACACACACACACTCACACACACACACACACACCAACAAAACAGAAACACACACACACCATCAAAACAGAACCACACACACCAACAAAACAGAAACACACACACACCAATGAAACAGAACCAGACACACACACCATCAAAACAGAACCACACACACACCAATGAAACAGAACCACACGCACCAATGAAACAGAAACACACACACACCATCAAAACAGAAACACACACACACCAACAAAACAGAAACACACACACACACACACACACACACACACACACACACCATCAAAACAGAAACACACACACACAAACAAAACAGAACCACACACACACCAATGAAACAGAACCAGACACACACACCATCAAAACAGAACCACACACACACCAATGAAACAGAACCACACGCACCAATGAAACAGAAACACACACACACCATCAAAACAGAAACACACACACACCAACAAAACAGAAACACACACACACCAAAGAACAGAGACACACACACACACACACACACACACACACACACACACACACACACACCATCAAAACAGAAACACGCACACACCAATAAAACAGAAACACACACACACAAACCAAAAAAAAAGATACACACACACACACTAACAAAACAGAAACACACGCACACACGCGCACACACACACACACGCACACACGCACGCACGCACGCACGCACGCACGCACGCACGCACGCACGCACGCACGCACGCACACACACACACACACACACACACACACACACACACACACACACACACACACACACACCAACAAAACAGAAACACTCCTTCCACTGAAGAAGTAGTCATAAGACTCAAGTAGACCTCCACATTCGTCCTTACTCTGTAGAAGTTTCTCCAACAGCTGTTTCAGTGAAGCCTTACTGTGCTAACTTCATTCACTCATATCCTCTCTAAATACTGATAATTAAACATCACTATTCCACTACAGGAAATCTCTGCTGTCTCATGTTTTTTTAATCTACATGCCTCCTTTGTTGTCTCTCTGTAGCCTCTGGGTCAGCGGATAAAAGCCTCATGATCTGGAATCTGGCTCCAAAGGCGAGAGCTTTCCGCTATGTTGGCCACCAAGATGCCATCACATCAGTGCAGTTCTCTCCCTTCGGTAACCTCGTGGCCTCTTCCTCCAAAGACAGAACAGTCAGGCTGTGGACACCTTCAATGTAGGCTCACATCCTTTTTTCACACTTTCATCAGGGGCTGTTTCTTTATTGACTCATAGACGCATACAAACAGACTGAGACTATACATGATTGTTGCATGCTTTATTCTGAATCGGTTTTATCTGCTCTGATGTGTCTGTGTGTCCCAGGAAAGGAGAGTCGACGGTGTTCAAAGCTCACACAGCCGCCGTAAGAAGTGTCGCCTTCTCTCAGGATGGACACAGGCTGGTGACCGCCTCCGACGACAAGTCCGTCAAAGTGTGGAGCGTTCAGCGGCAGTGCTTCGTTTACTCTCTCACCCAGCACACAAACTGGGTGCGCTGTGCCAGGTAGCCTCTCTGACCCGTGACGCTGTAGTGTGTTTGTGTGTGAGAGGATCTGAGAGGTAATCTAGAAAGTTTCAGAACAACATTCTAGATTCTGAACATTCTGGAATGAGGTCATTTTGCAGAGTAGAGATAAAGAAACTTACTTTTACTACCACTTTCTTTAACAAATATAATGTTTTTTTTAATGACCAATAATGATTTTAGATGAGCTTATTTGAATTTATAATTATGTAGGTTAATTTGAAGAATTTTTTAACTGGAACTTCTTTTAGGTGAATGCATTAATATTGCCTCATTCTGCATTATGCACTATGCATAGATACTCAGAGGGCTGCTTCCCTTGCCAGATAGATTTTTACTCCAACAATAGAAATAATAATAATAATAATAATAATAATAATAATAATAATAATATCAACAACAACAAATAGCAATAATAATAATAATAGTGATAATAATAATGATAATAACAACAATAATCATAATAACAATAATTAATACAAATAATAATGATAATAATGATAATAAATAATAATGATAATAAAAATAATAATAATAAAAATAATAATAATAATAATAATAATTAATACAAATAATAATGATAATAATAATAATAATAATAATAATAATAATTAATACAAATAATAATGATAATAATGATAATAAATAATAATGATAATAATGATAATAATAATAATAATAATAACAGTGATAATAAAAATGATAATAACAATAA
The DNA here is from genome assembly GCF_009762535.1 of Notolabrus celidotus. NCBI lineage: Eukaryota > Metazoa > Chordata > Actinopteri > Labriformes > Labridae > Notolabrus > Notolabrus celidotus. The sequence continues at coordinate 33,410,694 of NC_048277.1, read as the reverse complement.
TTAATACAAATAATAATGATGATAATGATAATAAATAATAATGATAATAATAATAATAATAATAATAATAATAATAATAATAATAATAATAATAATAGTGATAATAATAATGATAATACCAATAATTAATACAAATAATAATGATTATAATGATAATAAATGATAATGATAATAAATAATAATAATACATGTAATAATACAATTATTATTAATATTAATAAAAATAAAAATAAAAGTCCTCAAAAAATCCCAAACTGAACTGAACAATACATAGCTCCTAACATTCGGTACTCTAACCATTGTCTGTGGAGGTTCTAGTCATCCAGGTCATGGTAATTCAAAGCTTGGTCCGTAAGGCAGCTACCAGTCCAGTTGCCTTATGGATACTCTAACCATTGTTAGTCACTTTAAGATATGAGGAAATTAAATCTCATTATCAGATTTGGCTGCTGAACTGTAAGAGTCTCAATTATAAAAGTACTAAAAAGTTCCTCTCTTGGTTTAACAAGCATGTGATGTCTTTTCTTAATACAGATTTTCTCCAGACGGGCGGCTCATAGCTTCCTGTGGGGACGACCGCACGGTCCGACTGTGGGACACGTCCACCAAACACTGCATCAACTGTTTCACTGACTCTGGAGGGTGAGTCCTACAACATCTTAGAACTGATAGAAAGCAGCTTGGTAGTCACTGCTATCCCTCTCACATACAGTAGATGGCATTGTTTTGTTAGATTTACACACCAGACTGCTTAACTGATGCATGGTTTAACTTCTCACTGCTCTTCCAGATCAGCAACGTTTGTTGATTTCAACTCCAATGGAACCTGCATAGCATCCTCAGGAGCTGACAGCTCACTGAAGATCTGGGATCTACGGACCAACAAGCTGATTCAGCAGTATCAAGGTATCTGAAGACGTCACAGACACAATTACATCATATATGTATTTAGAAAAGTCAAACCCCTTGTGTTAAACCCCCTCAGATGTTTTGCTGTCTCTGCCTTCGTGTGAGTGTCAGTGTCTGACCTTCTTTTCTACCTGGTGATTCAGTCCACAGTTCAGGGATCAACAGCTTTTCCTTCCACCCGTCCAGCAACTACCTGATCAGTGGCTCCAGTGACAGCACCGTGAAGATCCTGGACCTGCTGGAGGGACGCCTCATCTACACCCTGCATGGACACAAGGTGAAGCACTACACCCCACACACTCCGGATTAGAAATAGACAATATATTATCAGACTGTGATTTTGTGAGTCCTGACTTGTTGTGCTTTGTGTTTCAGGGCGCTGTAATCACTGTAGCATTCTCCAGGACTGGAGACCTCTTTGCCTCGGGGGGAGTCGACTGTCAGGTTGGTGTTATTTGTCTAAAGAATGACCCTGTGTTCCCGTTCTCTCAATAACTCTAAACCTAAATGTTCTATGTTGACTGTCTGTGTCATGAAATCTAAAAAATGTGTGTCAGTGAAGTCGTTCTGATCCCTCACTCCACCAGGTGCTGATGTGGAGGACAAACTTTGACACCAAATCTTACCAGGAAGTCCTGCAGCAGCACAGCCGGAGGTCCACCCCTGATCCACTGCCCCACGTGGCTGACATCCACCCCAGAGGACCACACCTTCACCACCCACAGCCCAGAGCAATACAGGTCAGTCAGGGATGGATTGGTACGAACTAAAACATCTGCAGCATCATCCACAACTGGAAGATTTCACAAGTCCAGGAGGAAAATCAAGATAATAATAATTATTATAATAAATTAATAATAAGAAATATTTTTTGCACAAGCATAGAAACACAAAATGATTGAATATTAGGTGAGTTCACTAAAATAAAGAAAAATCAAAATCAGCATTCAGAATAAAAGTAAAAAAATATGAAAAGTGGAGAATAAAGCGTCTTCCCTTTCTTTCATTTCACAGATCAGTCCAACAGTTGCAGACACACAGTCCACAGATCCTCGTGTCATAGAGCTGGGCCAAGCTGCGTACAGCAACACGGTAAGCTCAGACAACTTTCTCTGTGAGGAGTAAAAATCCTTGATCTCTCTATCTGATCTCTTTAAACTCATTGAAAACTTGAGCGCTTTTAAGAGAGCCGTCACATCCTGTTCAATCCTGTCTCCACTAAATGCATCTTTTATTATTTCATATTCTAATCAATTCACCTCTTCATTTCTCCTGTAACTTACTGTTTCAATCTTTATTCTCACATAAGCCTGTCTTGGCATGGGAGTAGTAAATCAGCATCTACTATAAACACAATGACACCTGCAATGGGTGGCTGTTTTCAGTCAAACAGCTAGTACAGTGGTTGGCTGTTGCCTCACAGTAAGAAGGTTACTGGTTTGAACCCCAGGCTGGGCAGGAGTCTATCTGTGTGGAGTTTGCATGTTCTCCCTGTGCATGCGTGGGCTCTCTCAGGCTTCCTCCCACAGTCCAAAAACATGCTTGCCCAAATCACACCGAGGGTATGTGATAATGTTGCTTCCCTATACTGCTTGAGTAAGAACTGGACAGTGGTGCGAAACATACACATAAGAAACTGTTGCACACAGATGTGTTATACTATGTTACTACTATGCTATAGTACCAGTAAGTAGTGGTAAAATCACATCTTAATTGGGATTCCAGTTAAAAAACAGGTTCTGTCAGTGTTCAGTTCACAACTTCAATTTTATTTTACTTTTTTACCAAGACAAAAAACGAGCTACAAATAACAGGCAGGCTTGAAGGGGCAAAGAAAATGACAACCAACCAAAGCTCTTCATGCGTTAAGTCATACTTGATCCACCGTTATAGACATGCTGTATTAGTTCATATCACTGAAACACGGGGAGGTTTGTGTGTTTTTATGGCTGTCTTCAGAGATTACACTCGCCTGTGCAACAACTTTAGGTTGGAAGTTTGAGGGTAACACTACATGTCCATGTGACATTTGGTGAACTGAAGATAATGTTATACTGTGGGAAGCAGGCAGTGTGAGTGGAAACCAAAAAGAAAAACTTGCAACCAACCAGGCTTTTGTCCTTGCAGTATATGCTCAAATTTTATTCAGCCAGGCATATTTAGGGAAACACACAGTCTGATGGGTTCCCTGTGATAACAAAAAAAATTGGAGAAAAAATTAACATCATAAGTACGAAGACTCTTCTCCCAGCCTTGGGTCACAAAACAGAACAGAGGACCATTTTCCTGCAGCTTTTTTTTTAAAGCTGGTCACCTGCTCACATAAGGCAGTAGCTCCAATCACTGGAACCTACCTCAGGTGAGGAATGAAGAGGAATCAAGAGGAATGTGCATCTTCCTCTTGACACAAATACAGCATTAACAAAGACTCATAACGTGGCATTGGGCTTAAGACAGATGGATCTGTTGTGTGAGTTTTGAAGAGATGGTTGTCTAAAACAACACACAGCATGATTACTGGACTCTACTGAAAGTTAAACTCGAAACAGAAGCATAAACATCCAGGTGCTCCTTGCTAAAAAAAAATCAGATTGCTCCTTTTTTAAGGATGAAACCGAAAACACGTGCCTGTTATTTTGTTATGACCAGTCTATTTTAGGAAGTGTCCCCATGACCACCAGGTGGCAGTGCAGACTGCTTGAAAGCTCCCCTCCCTGTTCCAGCCCTGACTCCTGGCTTACAGGCCAGCAGCTCATTTGTCTCAGACTCTTTGATGCCTGCAAAGAGCAGCACTGTGCAGCCCACCGTGCTGCACAGTGGTACAGTGGTTGGCTGTTGCCTCACAGCAAGAAGGTTACTGGTTTGAACCCCAGGCTGGGCAGGAGTCTATCTGTGTTGAGTTTGCATGTTCTCCCTTTGCACACGTGGGCTCTCTCAGGCTTCCTCCCACAGTCCAAAAACATGCTTGTTAAGATAATTGGTGGCTCTAATTTGCCCGTAGGTGTGAGTGTGCATGAATGGATGTTTGTGTCTGTAAGCCCTGTGATAGGCTGCTGACCTGTTCAGGGTGAACCCCACCTCTACTGGGATTGGCCCCAGGTCCTCTAATGGGAAGAGAGGTATAGATGATGGATAGAGAGAGCCACACTCGTCTGTCTTACTGTATAATTTGTGTTTGTTATTGTCGAACATAACATTCAGAAAGACTCTCAGAGAGTGTCAGCCCATCAGGACAATGCAGAGGTTATATCCACTCCTATATTGTGTATATTAAACTGTATTATAATCGGTAAGAACTTGAACTCAAACCATGTCTCTTTAATCGTCTGTGGCTTCTGAACTTTGTCACAACGTATATTCTAAACATCCACAGCAGTCTGTATCTGTGCTGCAGTGAAATACACACTTCACTAAAACAAAGCTATTCCTCCAGCTTTTCCACCTGAGTGTTTTCTGCATTTCCTCTGCACGTTGTGTTTTCCGGATCACTCCCCTCTGTAGTTTTTTACTGTTGCTCAGCAGGATTGATCTCGGGCTGCAGGGCAGTGACCCGGCCTTGAACTTGAGCTGCAGCCAAGTTCACGATATGTTGCAAGGTGAAATCCTGGATGTGTATTAGCGCTATCCGCTTACCCCACAACTGCTGATCCTGGATAAACGTGTCCTGTAGAATCATGAGGTGAATGTGTATGCAGGTTTAACAAAACAATATGAAAGTGAAAGACTTAGATTATTTTTAAGTCTATTAGTGGCTTCATTAAGAGGATCGGATACAGGGAGAGACATGAAGCGGAGGCGCAGGCCAGAATCGCCTTCTTCCAAGATTTGACCACCAAACAAAACTGGCACCCCAAATCATCTGAATGTTTTCATTGGATTCTAAAAATGCATTCATTAAAATATCACAGCTAACAAGTGTGGTTACTGAGCAGTGAGAGTTGGATTAGCTGTCTGTCTTAACAGAGCTTCCAAAAGAAGTTGCATGCAGCTGGTGCCCCCTGCTGATGTAGAGAAAGAGTCACAGGGCTTTAAAAGATCACACAGTGGGTCACAAAATAAAGTTAGATGAAGAGAAGATACATGCACATGTGTAAGTCTGCTCCCCTTTAGACCATTTGAAACCCCTCAATCATGATTTAGTGAAGTGAAGTGATTATAATTAGTTAAGAATAAACTGCAGTGATGTACCTCAGCCATTACTCCAGCTTTGCACCATAAAACAATCACAACTATGAATCATAAGAAGATTGCTCTGTAAATGACGTCCAAAAAATCTGTCAGGTGCAGGTGACGATCATCGGTTCTATCTCTGTGATTGAGGAAGTGTTGCAAATTGGACTTTGAAAGCAGCATTCAAAGATAATGTCTGTTTTAAAACCAAATCCTCTGAATCAGACGGGCAACTCAGACACAACCAGAGCCTGAGCTTTTCATGTTTAATGTTAGGGAGATAATCCAGATGTAGCAAGGATGGGGTTAGACGGAGTCCTGAGGAAATGCTATATTCAGGTTCATGCTAGTTTTCTGGGACTACCAACCCTAGCTTTAACGCGGTTGGGACAAGTGTGTGTGAGGGGGGTGATTATTCAAATATTGTGGAATAGATAGCAATGATTATCGAACAGTATTTTGGCTTGACTTTTTCCACCAACCAAAGCTCTGCATGTGTTGAGTCAGCCTTGATCCACTGTTATAGACATGCTTTATTAGTTCATATCACTGAAACACAGGGAGGTTTGTGTGTTTTTATGGCTGTCTTCAGAGATTACACTCTGCTAGACAGGTGCCAAACTTTAGGATAGAAGTTTCAGTGTAACAGTACATGTTCATGTGACATTTGGTGAACTGAAGATGGTGTTATACTGTGGGAAGCAGGCACTGTGAGTGGAAACAACAAAAAAAACTTGCAACCAGGCTTTTGTCCTTGCAGTGTAGCCTCACATTTTATTCAGCCAGGCATATTTAGGGAAACACACAGTCTGTTGGGTTAAAAAATTAACATGCATTGGGTGGCTGTTTTCAGTTTATCCATGTGTATTGTTTCTTACCCAAACAATTAAGTAAATAAAAAACACACACACACACACACACACACACACACATATATATATATATATATATATATATATATATATATATATATATATATATATATATATATATATATATGTATAAAATATCCTGTTCAATCCTGTCTCCACTAAATGCATCTTTTATTATTTCATATTCTAATCAATTCACCTCTTCATTTCTCCTGTAACTTACTGTTTCAATCTTTATTCTCACATAAGCCTGTCTTGCCATGGGAGTAGTAAATCAGCATCTACTATAAACACTATGACACCAGCAATGGGTGGCTTTTTTCAATTTATCCATGTGTATTTTTTCTTACCCAAACAAATAAATAAATAAATAACATATATATATATATATATATATATATATATATATATATATGGTCAAACAGCTGGTACAGTGGTTGGCTGTTGCCTCACAGCAAGAAGGTTACTGGTTTGAACCCCAGGCTGGGCAGGAGTCTATCTGTGTGGAGTTTGCATGTTCTCCCTGTGCATGCGTGGGCTCTCTCAGGATTCCTCCCACAGTCCAAAAACATGCTTGCCCAAATCACACCGAGGGTATGTGATAATGTTGCTTCCCTATACTGCTTGAGTAAGAAATGGACAGTGGTGCGAAACATACACATAAGAAACTGTTGCACACAGATGTGTTATACTATGTTACTACTATGCTATAGTACCAGTAAGAAGTGGTAAAATCACATCTTAATTGGGATTCCAGTTAAAAAATAGGTTCTGTCAGTGTTCAGTTCACAACTTCAATTTTATTTTACTTTTTTACCAAGACAAAAAACGAGCTACAAAAAAAGGCAGGCTTGAACGGGCAAAGAAAATGACAACCAACCAAAGCTCTTCATGCGTTAAGTCACCCTTGATCCACCGTTATAGACATGCTGTATTAGTTCATATCACTGAAACACGGGGAGGTTTGTGTGTTTTTATGGCTGTCTTCAGAGATTACACTCGCCTGTGCAACAACTTTAGGTTGGAAGTTTGAGGGTAACACTACATGTCCATGTGACATTTGGTGAACTGAAGATGATGTTATACTGTGGGAAGCAGGCAGTGTGAGTAGAAACAACAAAAAAACTTGCAACCAGGCTTTTGTCCTTGCAGTGTAGCCTCAAATTTTATTCAGCCATGCATATTTAGGGAAACACACAATCTGTTGGGTTAAAAAATTAACATCATAAGTACGAAGACTCTTCTCCCAGCCTCGGGTCACAAAACAGAACAGAACAGAGGGCCGGCCATTTTCCTGCAGCTTTTTTTTTTAAAGCTGGTCACCTGCTCACATCAGGCAGTAGCTCTCCAATCACTGGAACCTACCTCAAGTGAGGAATGAAGAGGAATCACAAATGCAGCATTAACAAAGACTCATAATGTGACATTGGGCTTAAGACAGATGGATCTGTTGTGTGAGTTTTTCAGAGATGGTTGTGTGAAACAACACACAGCATGATTACTGGACTCTACTGAGAGTTAAACTATAAACAGAAGCATAAACATCCGGCATACAGCATTATTGAATAGTATTTTGGCTTGAGATGCCCATCCCTACTATTTACATAATGAACGTGACCACACAATAAACCATATCATGAACACCAACAAAAATAACACCACAAAAAAATACAAACTATAACCTACCCTAAACCTCAAAGGTAGAAACAAAAAACACTTTTCAAATCATTCATTCATTCATGGCTGCTACATTGAGGCGTAGTTTCTTTTTGTAATGTTGTACAGTGTTCGTCTTTTGTGTTGTGACTCTTTTTAAACTAACATCAAAGTTGCTCTGAGGTTTTTTGTGTTCCTTGCACAGTTCAGGGGCAAACAGGAAAACTGTTTTCTTTGTTTTGCTGTCTTTGCTACAAAAGTTTCACATTTTAATACTTCCCGTCTTCATTTTCCAACCAAGAAAATAATTGAGAAAACAGTGGACGTGAACTCTGGCTCCAGTAATGTTTTTGTAGCTTGCTGCCCTATTTCTCTTAGTGTCTCCTTCTGTGCCTTTGGCGGCTGTGTGGGAGGAAAAGCCATGAATGGACCAAGCCAAGTGGAAGTCATTTAGAGTCAGGATGGCCAAGTCAGATAAGTAGTTCTGGTTCAGGACTCCTGTAAACACAGGGCTGCAGAACAGCCATTCATAACGTGAAATGTTCTGATGTTAACATGGAAGCACGTCGATGAATGGGAAGAGGAAGGGAGTAGTTTTCACTCACGTTGCGTCTGTGATGGAGAGATTTGAAGTTAAGCGTCATTTCCAGTAAAATATCAAACGCAGGAAGGTAAATAAACGGACTGCAGAGAGCAAATACGGACGAATACACATTTAATGACTGTGTGAATTCATTTAATGCATCCTTTCATACAAAACAAATCACTGTTCTTGAAAGCCTCAGTGGGTGTAATGCATGTCTAAATAAGAAATGTTAATGTGCCTATTTTAGGGAAGTGTGCAGCCTCAATATTCTGCAAAGAAGGTGAAACTGCAGCAGAGAGATTCTGCATTTTAGATAAGAAAAAACAAGAAACTGAGAGGAGTTTTCAGATGATCACATAATATTACAGCGTCCTTGTTCTGCACATTGTCATGCCCTTGTTCATTCAGCCTCTGAACATGTGCAGAGAACTGCAGAGTCTCTCTCAGATGCAGCTCTCTGCGTCTCCCTCCTTTTCTCCTCTTTTAGGAGGAGCTCGTCCTCGCTCCCCGCATGAATCAGCCGAGCACGCCTGAATGGAAAGACCCCTGAGAGATCAGAGCGAGAGAGAGAGAGAGAGAGAGAGAGAGAGAGTGAGAGTGAGAAATGGGGAGGAATAGAGATCAGAGAGATGGGTGGGGGGGGGGAGGAGGAGGAATCCACGTGCCGGTGCACTGGCCCTCGAGGGGGGCCCGTTCCAGGGAACAGCAGCAGCCGCCGCAGCAGCCGCAGCTCTAATAATAGACTAGCTGGAGCTGTGCCTGCCTGTTTAACTCACTGACTAACTCGCTGTACCCGGGTGTCACACACATTTAATACATAAACATCATTTTTAGACTTGCTGAAAATAGAAACATGAAAGCTGGGTTTGCACATGCCTACTCACTGTTTCCAGCTACAGACAAATGAAATGCACCAAATTTAAAAATGCACACACGAAGCTCCTCGTTCATTCATGCAAATCCTTCTCTTTGCATTGCTTTCTGCAGCTCCTCATGTCTTCTGTGTGAATGTTTGTGAACGAGTGAACAAGCATGCATGTTTGTGCATGTCAGACATGTGCAAAATGTGCAAAGTTGTGTGTGTGTTTGCATGTACCGGGGGTCTGTTTATTTGCACACATGAGTCACTGAGTTTTGGAGTGTGAATGTGCGTGTGAGAGTCATTCCTGTTTAGCTCGGTTCAGAGCGTGGTGCCCCCCAGTGCTACTCCTCCTGTCAGCTTGTGTTCCCATCACTGAGGTGCTCTCCTCTCCTCCTCGGTTCCCCCCTCTAGTCATTTCCTCCTTTGTACCTCCTTGTTGCTGATGTCCTCTAAGAGCTTTCCCTTCCCGCCTCTGCACCGTGTTTCCCCCCCATTGCCTTAATGGGTCTGAATGTGGGCGGAAACGAAACGAGGGAAGGGACGGGAGATGCAAACGGCCCAAGGGGGTACGTGGGTGGCTTGATGGGGATGTTCCTGCACTCACAGTTACTTCCTGCTCCCGTTGATGACCTTTCTGTACCTCATTCAGTGGCCTCTCCTGACATCACTTATGCAGAACTTTACTTTGTCCCTTCTTTTCCTCCCTTAGCACATCTTACGGCCAAATTCTATCAGATCCGTGCTCGGTCCGTCTCCACAGCACCGGATCTGGTCCGAAAGTGATTCGGGTGAAATATGTCACATAGTTGCAAAAAAACGATTAGTATTTGACACTTCTGACCACTTTTCGCCTCCCCTTTGACTGCTGGGTCAAATTGACCCAGGATCAGAATGTGATAAAAACATGCAGGAGGGGTTGCAAATGTGTGAAATGAACCATTTTCATTTTATAGGTTTTTCACACTAATTAAGCCAAGCAGAGGAAGTTTCATAGCGAAAATTACTTTTAACTGTTTTTTGTTTTTTTTTACATTTTTGAACTTTAGAATGGGTCAATTTGACCCGCAACATAACAGTAGGGTTAACTTAACTATGACAACAACATGTCATTTTTGAGTGGAGGCAGGCCTGGAGTCAACGGGTCTGAGGTTTTTCAGAGGACCATAAAGACAACATGGATGAGGAGAGGAGGAGGAGAATCCTTGATTCAGTAATTACCTTGGGTGAACCTTGGTCACATGACTCCAGCTGTCCGGCGGTCCTGCTTTGTGCTGCGTTCCGAAAACGCAACCAGTGGGTGTTGACGGACGAGAGAGCACGGAGCCGGACCGCAGCGGATCAGAGATGGACTGGACTTGGATCTGGTGGAAGTCTTGTGTTATACAATCTTTGCAGTGTCATGTAGTTCAGATTTCTTTGAGGTATGATTGAAAACAAACATGTCTACACACTGCTCAGGAAGGTGATGTCATTGAAGACATGAAGACACTCATGTGGCATCAGCTGTGGCTTTGTCCTCTCTCTCTCTCTCTCTCTCTCTCTCTCTCTCTCTCTCTCTCTCTCTCTCCCTCTCTCTCTCTCTCTCTCTCTCTCTCTCCCTCTTCATCAACCATTCAGCTCTGCAGTGAGCTAGAGGCACTGGCAGGGCTCAGTGCTTCTGAATGGAGTGTTATCAGCAAACACTATGTCATTACAGAGCACACAGAGGCCCAGGGTGGTGCTCTGACAGAGCTTTGACAGACACACGAGTAGCCCCAAAGTGACGTATGTAAAAAAAAAAAACACAGACGGCCATAACTGCTGCTGTGTGTGTCCTTGACCACTGACATGTTTTGTGCTATTTTTAGAAACTGTTGTGCAAAACAGAGATTTGCAAAAGCATCACTTTTATTTTTATTTCTTGCATTTCAGTTTCAGGGAGCCCACGTTGAGGTGCCTCCGGACAGCATCAGATTGAAATAGTCTTTATGTTATGCACATATGCATGCACAAACAGGATCCTGTGGACGTGCACTCACAGAGAGATGTCAGAGTGAGAGAGCTGCACATGGAGTGCCTCGTGTAAACGGGGGGTTCAGTGCTTTGCTCAAAACACATTGGCAGTGTCCAAGAAGTGAACGGCACCGGTAAACTACTCTGACTCCCAAGCCAGGTCCCCTAAAGACTGAGCCACTGTGCCCTTTAGGTGCTCTCAGTTAGCCTGACATGAACTTGCAGCCCTTTGTGACTTCTTTCAAACCTCAAATCAAGCACTCTGTTTCATTTTCATGCTTTTAATGTTTAACTGTGTGATTGGTTGTCTCTTCAAAAAGCGTTGCAGTCTCTGGGCTTCTCAGATGAGTGGCAGCAGAGGGTAGGCGAAGGCATGCAGAGTGTCAAACCCATCCCACCGAGCAGACATCAAGTCAGCTGTGAAACACATGAAGAATGGCAAGCGTGAAATGAGGCCAAGCAAGACAGCCGAGCGCTCTAATGTGTCTGTGTGTGTCTGTTTGTGCGTGGTGTGCCTGTCTTTATAAGGACTGTAATCTGCACATTAGTGCATTCATGAATAGGGAGCAGGTTCTGAGTTCTACAAAGGGGCAGGTTTCAAGCTAGTTCAGTTAAGGTTAGTTACCTACTGAATTAAAAGTTCTCCTGATAAAAGATTTTGCATTGCACGCGTGTGTGTGTGTGTGTGTGTGTGTGTGTGTGTGTGTGTGTGTGTGTGTGTGTGTGTGTGTGTGTGTGTGTGTGTGTGTGTGTGTGTGTGTGTGTGTGTGTGTGTGTGTGTGTGTGTGTGTGTGTGTGTGTGTGTGCGTGCATGCATGTGTGTAAGAGGTGATTAGATAGCAGACGAGCAGATTTGGTTACTTGCTGCATCTCTTGTGTCCCTGCAGACGTTAGCTGTGACGCCAGTTTGACTAGACAAGGTGTTCTCTGCTGACAGGTCTCCTGTCACACACCTCTGTGTGTGCTGTCCTGTGTGTGTGTGTGTTTGTGTGTTTGTTGTTTTTCTGTTTAGTTTCCTTCCATCGAGCATGAAAGAGAGCGAAATATGTGACGTGTGAAATTGACTGCACTCTGCCATCCTCATAGTGATCAGGTGCATTGCTCAGCAGTGAACATACAAAGTTACAAAGCCATGCATTTTTGTGGTATCGCAGTGTGTTCATGCCTATGCCCCCCCCCCACCCCCCCTCTCCTTCACACAGTCCTCTCTAGCTTCCTGTTCAGGGGAAGTACAGGATATTGGATGGCCCGGAGGTTTAGATACCAGATTTAAGTGCTGCAGAGGAGAACACGAGTGACAAGACACGGCGGAAACGAGCTAAAGATAGTAACAGCTCTGGGGGGGCAGGGGAGGGGATTCACTTTCCACCAGGACAAGGACTCCCAGAGGCTGCATAACACCCTCACACTTACACATACACACACATGCCCACACTCACAGACGTACACTGTTACACTCGAGCACACACACTCAGTGAACGCAGACTCATTCATTCCTACTGTGGTCTTCCATTCACTGCTGGACTCACAATTACTCTCATGGACAATTAATGTTCAAATTCAAGATAGCGCTTGAATACTACAAGCCTTGTTTATTATGATAGATGTCATTACACAATGTTGTTGGTTTAAAGAAAGTGTGTGGTAAACATAATGAGTAGTTGGTGGGTTTTTGAACCCATAAGCCACAGTGGCAGGTGGACAAAATGATTTATTATTATACAATTAAGTGGTATTTTTCTATATCGTCATATATTTCTTTCTTGCAAATGTTCTTGAAATATTTACCTCCCATACAGTGTGTAATAGAAATAAATGATCCAGGCTACATGTTTGGTTTTGCTGTAAAAGCTGACATTAAATCATGTGACCTAATGGGGATTCCTTGGCTTCTGCAATTTGCCTCAAGTGGACACTAGAGGAACTACAGTTTCTTGCACTTTCACATTGGCTTCATTTGTTTAAAGGCCCTGTGAGGAGTTTTGAACTGGCTGAGAAACAGACTGAAAATGATACTGATGCCTCTTTATGACCTTCAATAGCAAACAAGACCATCAGCAGCAATACTGATACCTTCTCTGTTGTTATTTTTAATGCCTGAAACCGTCGTGAGGGGGTAGGTGTCAGACCAGATGATGGACATCTTGCTTCAGAAACAGCCTTTCTTTGACCGTTTTCATGGAAAATAATCACATTGCCTGATAAAGTTGACTGTCAAAAGACAACAGGATGAGTTTTTTGTTAAAAACACTACTTTTGCATGTTTAGGACAAGAGATAAGAGGCATCTCTTTGTCCACAAGGGGGCGCCAGAATCGATACAAAACAAAAGTTCCTCACAGCAGCTTTAACACAGGCAGTTGCTGCTTGAGAAAAACTCTATGAAACATGGAACGATTAATACAGAGCCTAAATACCATGAATCAGTTTTCATATCACAAGTGTGTTTGAAGCAGATTCATTTCACGTTAGTCCAAGGAAATGTTGTAGAGACACTTGTTTTGAGCATGAATCATCTTCATTCAGTCTTATCTCAAGTTTTAAACACCTGGTCCAATGTTCAGGGGTGCAGGAGACCTCCTGTAAATAAATCTATGCCTGTTAAAAGCCTTTTCAATGATGAGTGCTTATCCCACGTCACTGGGACTTCAGGGGTTAGTATCAGAATCAGAATCAGAAATACTTGCTCTATACACAATAGTTATTCAAATACAATAATAAGCTATGTAGAAAATATGGTTGAAGTCCCCAGAGATCAGGAAGAGGGAACTCTGATGGTCTGTCTGGAGTTTGGCTATGGCAGCGTTGAGAGCGTTGGACGCTGTAGTCGGGTTGGCAGAGGGGGGGGTGTAAACAGCTACCAGTATGACGTGTGAGATCTCCCTGTGCAGATAATATGGTCGGAGGCCCACAGTGCTCTCGCTGCTATCCCGGTCTTCCCTGACAGTCTGGAAGCCGTCAATGGAGACGTTGTGGTTGGGAATATCCTGATGCAACCACGTTTCCGTGAAGCACAACATGCTACATTCCTGAAACTCAGTCTGACTCCTGGCTAGTCCTGTTAGCTCGTCCATTTTATTAGCCAGAGATCTCACGTTGCCCATGATGAGAGAGGAGAGACACGGCTTCTACCTCCTCTCCATAAACCTCCGTCTTCTTATACCAGCTCTCCTCCCTCGTAGCTCTATGCCTCCTCTGCCTCTATGCGTCCTGAAACCAATGCAGAAGTGTTAAAAACTGCAGTTCTTCAAGCGGCCACTTGACAACCACACACAGACCCATTCAAAAAAGCCGATCTTTACAGCAGAAATAAACATGTTTACAGCCTGGTTCAAAAAACTGTTTAGTCTGAATATCTCATTACTTGATTGGCACACACTGTACGGGGGTTGGATTTTTTTATAACGCAGCAGTTTCGAAGATGTTAAGATTGCGAGTTTTGCATAATGAGAGCCACAGCTGACTTGATTGACAGGCGGGAACACTGTAGCTGTTAGCTAGGAGGCTTATGGCCTGCCTCTTTACCTCACACTAGCTGGACAGTAGTTAGGTTGACTGCAGCATTTTTAATATGGCTCCCGCCGACAATTGGCTTCAAAACAACTCCTTAAAACACAGATGGGTGACATCACTGCTACTATGTCCTATATTATACAGTCTATGGTATAGTATTCTATGTATAAATACTTGCTACACTTACAGGTGTCTGATCAGGCAGTAGAATGTGTTGACAGATGATTTTGCATGACAAAGGTTGAGTCACCAGAGTAAGGTTTCGGCCAAACTTACTGCTTAAAGACCGTACGCCTTTTGTTCGAGCGCTCTTCATTGAAATGCTACACTGGCTAACTACCAGCCCAGCACACAAGAGCTGAAGTAGGAAGTCAAGTTTGACAGGTGAAAGGAACTGTGTAAACCAGAGATCAAGAGATGAGTTCTGTCAGGTGTCTCCTGGAGGAGTAGATTGATCTTTCTTCTCACAGAGACTACATCCGGCATGTGAGTTCTTCTCTTTCAATGGGCAGGAAATGCTCAGTGCAGCTGTATATTTGATGCAACCTTGCATAAGTAAAGCATAACATGACACCTCCTGCCCAAACCACCGCCACAGAGACAGCGGAGTCAACGTGAAAAGCCGACTCTGGACACGTTGTTCATCCCGTAGCGTTCTGCTGTGAGACTCCCCGCGGTGGCTCCGGTCTTCTTGGCGCTGGATGCAAGTGTTCAAAAACCTGATCTTCCTCATCAAAAATACAAGAGGAGGGCAAACCTTATCATTTATTCAAGAGGATTCTCTCTTCACATTCCCATGCTCTCCCTTGCCTCACCTCTCTCAACCTTCTTGTCCCTCCCCCTTTCTCCCCTCCTCTAACTCCTCTCTTTCATCTATACCTTATGCAACACGCACCTAAAGGATGCAGCTGGTTTCTTAAAGGGCCAGGCAGGGCACTTTGTCAATGTAAGCATCAGGAAAAGAGGGTACAGTATTTCTGTAATTGCTTTGTCATCTCTGAAAATCTATCTAACATTGCATACAGTAAGTGCCATTTTTTTACACCACACAAATAAGCAACGATTGTTCCAGTTACCTGCAGTATTGTAGAGACGGCCTGTATGATGGCAGACCTGTGCTTGCCACCCTGAGTGAGAACTGCTACTTCTGCATTTTCAAAGACACAGTCTACATAGAATATGCACCAAAATATTAAAAAGGCCCCAGAGGTTTCTGGCAGGATGTTACAGGGTGGGAGAAATATCAGTAGCAGGACACTTAAAGAGGGGGTAATGTCCCTCTGTTATCTCTGCAGTCGCTTTCCAGCTCAAATATGACGTTGATGTTGTCATTGTTACCTGTCTCTCTCTTTCTGCATCTTCCTCTATACCTCTTTCTAATCCCGACACGGTCTCAGCAGATGGCTGTCTAACATGAGTATGGTCCTGCTCAAGGTTTTTGCCTGATAAAGGAAGATTTTCCTTGGAACAAGTTGGTTGTTGCTACTGAGAACTCAGCCTAAAACTCAGGGTTTTGTGGCACTGCATTGACATGTTAGATACACTCAAAAACATCTTTACTGTACGGACCTTCAACTAGCTCCCTGTGCTTGACCACCTTTTATCAAAACCTTAAATTACCAATCCTTTTCTAACATAGGCAGATGGCTCTCTAACATGAGTCTGGTCCTGCTCGAGGTATCTGCCTATGACGTTAATGTTGTCAAACTGTCCATCTCTCTCTTTCTTCTATCCCTCTTTCCACCCCCAACTCAGTCTCTGCAGATGTGTGTCTAACATGAGTCTAGTCCTGCTCAAGGTTTCTGCCTGTTAAAGGAAGTTTTTCCTTGGAACAAGGTGGTTGTTGATATAGAGAACTCAGCCTCAAACTTACGGTTTTGTGGTGCTGCATTGACGAGATAGGTACACTCAAAAACATGTTTACTCCACGGACCTTCAACTAGCTGCCCGTGCTCATTTACCTTTTACCGAAACCTTAAATTACCAGTTGTTTTGCAACATAGACAGATGTGTGTCTAATATGAGTCTGGTTCTGCTTGAGGTTTCTGCCTATGACATTGATATTGTCAAACTGTCCATCTCTCACTTTCTGCATCTTCCTCTATCCCTCTTTCCAACCCCAACTCAGTCTCTGCAGATGTGTGTCTAACATGAGTCTGGTCCTGCTCAAGGTTTCTGCCTGTTAAAGGAAGTTTTTCCTTGGAACAAGGTGGTTGTTGATAAAGAGAACTCAGCCTCAAACTTACGGTTTTGTGGTGCTGCATTGACGAGATAGGTACACTCAAAAACATGTTTACTCTACGGACCTTCAACTAGCTGCCCGTGCTCGTCTGCCTTTTACCAAAACCTTGAAATATCAGTTGTTTTGTAACATAGGCAGATGTCTGTCTAACATGAGTCTGGTCCTGCTGGAGGTTTCTGCCTGTGACGTTGATGTTGTCATTGTTACTTGTTTCTGTCCATCTCTCTCTTTCTGCATCTTCCTCTATCCCTCTTTCCAACCCCAACTCAGTCTCAGCAGATGTGTGTCTAACATGAGTCTGGTCCTGCTGGAGGTTTCTGCCTGTTGAAGGAAGTTTGTCCTTGCCACTCTAGCTTGCTAAATTCTTCAAAGTGCTCTGCTCATGGTGGATTAAGATGAGATCAGAATGAGTGCTGTCTGTAAGATGGGACTGGATCTTATCCTGTCGGTCTAGTACGGTCTAGACCTGCTCTGTTTGGAAAGAGTTTTGAGATAACGTTTGTTGTAATTTGGCGCTATACAAACAAAGATTGATTAATTGAAATAACTTTATTTATCTCAGGCTGATGGCTTTGAAACCCCTTGTTTCAGCTTCTGTCTCCTTAAACTAAGATGAAACTCAGGTGAGATGTGGATACATGTGACAAGGGGATAATGAAATTTGGATTAGGACCTTGTTTTTTCTCTCTCTCTAAAGAAATATACAAAAAAGAACATATGGTCAGTGAGTTCAGTTTTTGGTGGTAATTTTTTCACTTGCATCCAGTCTTACCCCTGATACTTTGGACCCAATGTGGTGGGCAAATTCATATCATCTGCAAGTAATAGACACTTAACTGCATACATGTAATGTTAGTAATGAGCATGCAATATTAAAGCTATTTGTTTTTCCTTTCAAACACGTATTATTCCTGCGTAACCCAAGGGCTTCCCTCCTCCTCATGCCGCCTCCACCATCCTTACATCCCACCCCCTGCTCTCTGAGTGTGCTCTCTCAAGGGTACCGCTCATATCCTCAGGGGCCTTTACCGAGAACGTGCTGACAGTCGGTCCATGCAGGGAGACTAAAAATAGCCAGGAAGGTCTATAACAGGTACCAGGACACCTGAAAGGCAAATGATGATGTGTTGTGTTTACTTCCCAGCTTGTCGTTATCCCTGCCTGAAGAAATAGGATGAGGCTGGGGAGGAAGATGAAAATAGAAGTCTGATAAGATAAGAAAAAAAGAGACGTAAGATTTGATTATGAGGCAGGGAGAGAAAACAAGGAGCAAAAACATTCATGGTGCTCCTGCCTTCCACTTGTGATCATGTTATCCAAAGATCCCTGCGTGCTTTTTGAAACTCTGCTCTTGTTGTCGTTCAGTTTGTTTTCCCTCCTCACTGTCAGGCATTCACGCTTCAGTGAAGGCTGTGAAAACTACATGAAGCAGTTTCTATGTATTTATTGTCTGCAGGATGAACATCCTTCCTCATGAACAAAGTAAGATGACCATGACATGTCCAACAAAGCTACTCTTCTGATAAAACGTAACAGGCTTCACATTCGTTCTTTCAAATGTGCTAAAGAAAAAAACATATTCCACGTGTTATATGATTTTTAGATTTGCCTTATGGGTGACAATAAACTGTCAGATGTTTGGCATTGTACTGTTCTTCTCTTTTCATTCACAAGTCATCAAATACAAACACAGATGCAGAGAATATCCTGTCAAAATCAGCATCATTAAACTCTCAGAGCAGCACTCAGGTTGTCCGTCCTGTTTGAAGTGAGCTGATGGAATAGAGAGACAGGTGATGTCTGCTTGGGATGGGGATTGTGAGAGATGGTTCAAACATAGACTGATGCACATTTACTGTGTGTTAGAAAGAAGACAGACACTAGAGGGTGCCTGAAGACATTCACAACTACTGTATGCGTTCGAAAATGAAGTAAACAAACAGTAAAACATGCATTAGAGGAAAGAGAAAACAGGATTAAAGAGACCTTAAAAACAGATCTGTAACTGTGTTAGAAAGGAAGACAACAGATGATGAAGGGTGCCTTAAAACAGACCTCAAGCGTGTATCAGGAAGTAAGAAAACAGACTCTAAAGGGTACTTTAGAACAGACCTAAGTAAGGTAACACATTTAAGAAATGGATAACAACATATACCTCTGAAAAGGCATAAAATGGGTACCTTAAAGGGACTCTACCACATGTTACAAATGAAAAGAGCAGAGGCTGAAATGCACCCCTTTTTTTTGGAAAACTAACCAGAAGTCTGGAAGATAGAAAACAGACAAATAAGGGCACCTTGAAACAGATGCAGTGCAACAAAGAAGGGGCATTGAAAAAGAAAACTAGATTAAAGAGACCTTAAAAGCAGACCTGTCACTGTGTTAGAAAGGAAGGAAATAGACACCTAATGGTACCTTCAAACAGAACTGACCAAAGTAACACATTTGAAAAATGGACACCAAAATATACTTTTTAATATTCATCCCAAAGGTACCCTAAAATGTATCTAAAAATGTGCTCAAAATAAAAAAGCAGAATCTGGAAGGGTACCTTATAAAGGATCAAACCTCACCTAAGAAGGGAAAGAAACAGTACATGAAGGGTACCTTAAAAAGACCCTCCCACATGTTACAACCAAAAAGAGCAGATGCTGAAAGGCAACTTATTAAGAAAACTAACCACGGGTTACGAAGATAGAAAACAGACAATTAAGGGGTACCTTGAAACAGATGTAGTTCAGGGACGAAGGGGCACTGAAAAAGAAAAGTGTTTTAAAGGGATCTTAAAAACAAATCTGTAACTGTGGTAGTAAGGAAGACAACAGATGCTGAAGGTTACATGTTTCAGGAAGTAAGAGTACAGACACTAAAGGGTACCTTAAAACAGTCCTAACCAAAGTAATACATTGACACCAAAATATACTTTTCATAGGCATCACATGGGCGACCCAAACTGGCCTTAAATGTGCTTAAAATAAAAAAGCAGAATCTGAAAGGGTACCTTAAAACAGATCTAACAGCACCTTAGAAGGGAAGGAAACAGTACATGAAGGGTACCTTATAAAGGATCAAACCTCACCTAAGAAGGGAAGGAAACAGTACATGAAGGGTACCTTAAAAAGACACTCCCACATGTTACAACCAAAAAGAGAAGATGCTGAAAGGCAACTTTTTAAGAAAACTAACCACAGGTTAGGAAGATAGAAAACAGACAATTAAAGGGCACCTTGAAACAGATGTAGTTCAGGGACGAAAGGGCACTGAAAAAGGGGGCCTTAAAAACACATCTGTAATTGTGTTACAAAGGAAGAAAACAGATGCTGAAGGTTACATGTGTCAGAAAGTAATAAACAGAAACTAAAGGGTACCTTAAAACAGTCCTAACCAAAGTAACAAATTGACACCAAAATATACTTTTCATAGGCATCACATGGGCACCCCAAACTGACCTTCAATGTGCTTAAAATAAAAAAGCAGAATCTGAAAGGGTACCTTAAAACAGATCTAACAGCACCTAAAGAAGGGAAGGAAACAGTACATGAAGGGTACCTTAAAGAAACCCTATAGCACGTGTTACAAATGAAGAAAACAGATGCTGAAGGGTACCCAAAAAAGAACCTCAAACATGTGTCAGGAAGTAAGAAAACAGACACTAAAGGGTACCTTAAAACAGACCCAACAGAATTAACAAATGGACATCAAAATAAACTGACCTAAAAGTATGCTTAGAATAAAACTGAACAATCTGAAAGGGTACTTTAAAAGTGATCAAAACACACCGAAGAAAGGAAGGACACAGTACATGAAGGGCACCTAAAAGAGACTCCACCACAAACAAATAGAGCAGATGCTGAAAGGCACCTTTTTAAGAAAACTAAGGAAGATAGAAAACAGACGATTTAGGGCACCTTGAAACAGATGCAATGCAGTGACTAAGGGGTGCTGTCTTAAAGTCATTATTTGGTGATCCTTGTTGACAATGAGTCAAGAAAACAGCTGATTTTCTTCCCTGACTGTTCAGCTCAATGTTTGAAACCCAGCATTCCACTGCTGGTTGACATCTCTTGCTGATTCCTGACTGGATGAGAACACACAGGGGATTTCAGTTGCAGTCTACTCAGGTGCTCTCATTAGGATTATTGCTTCCCTATTAGATTGTCATGCGAAGACTAAAAGACGCCTGTAGATTGTCTCTTATTGACCTTATACTGTTCTAAAGATGGATAATAAGTCCAAAGATTCAACTCTCTGTGTTATGTTCCTTCAACTGCAGTAGGCGACTGCTGCTACAGAAATCTAATGATACCACTGGTGTGTTTTTGTGCCTGTGGAAATAACAGGCTACCTCAATATCTGGCAGTGTTGCTCGCTGATGCTATTTTCTCCCCGAGTGGAGGCAGAGAGGATGTGGCCCGGTGAACCGCGTAGGCAGATCAGACGCCTCATGGCTCTGTTGCCGGCCAGGCTTATTTCTGCACAGTTCATCCAGGCTTGCGGTACTAAACTGAAATTATTGATTTTGCAGAATCATTTTTTATATGTTTTTTTTTCCTCCAATTGAGAGACCTCTTCCTCCAAGACCTTTAGTGACTGGGGCAAAGGTTGGCTTAGAATGAACTATTCCTTGAGTGAGACTTTCATTGCAGCCAGATATGGATTTCTGAGCCTTTTGGAGCAGGGTGGTGGGTTTAGAAAATCGTGTCTGTCTCGTTTGTTTGCCAAAGGGAGAGGCACCGACTTATTATTCTCTTAATCTGTGTTTGAGCTGTTTGTGGAAGAGCTCAACTACAGATGTCTGTTATTTATGAAACTCCTGAATCCATGCTTCATGCACACGAATGTGTGTGGCATTTTTCTTTCTGAAGTAAGCATCTGTGAAGTTTTCTTTTTTCTTCCTTACAAACATGTGAAGTCAGTGTGTGTGTGAGCCTTCTTACTTGTGTCTACACACCCTTACGTATGTGAGTGAAGGGAGGATTAGTGGGAAAGGTCTCCGAAAACAAATCCATTTCCTGTGAGTGGAGAAAGCCACGGGGTCAGGGTTTCGCTCCGGAGGTGCAGCTGTAACCGAACACCGCCTCAGTCCCAGGTTAAACCTCACCTCCTCTCACTGCCACCCCCTCATGTTAAGCTCATAGTCCACCTGTTAGGAAGTCATTCATCTCTCTGTTCCCTGGAGAGGGATAACTGGATCCCCCACCTCTGACCACAGCTGCACTGATGGATGGCTTTAATGGGATTTTATTGTTTGATGTATCCACTCGCTTCCTCTTCCTTTTCCAAATCTAATCTTCTTTCTTTATATCTCTTTACTTTATCTGCTTAAGTCTTACCTCATAAACTACCTCCCATTTCCGTTTCACATATGTAGAATTACACCGGAACATGGTTTTGCTGCAGGATCAAATAGGGCAATGAGTTCAAGGACGGTCTCAGACGATCAACAATCCCTCCCACAGTCTTCAGTTTCCTCTATGCACATTTTCAGTTTCTGACAGCTGTACAATCACTCAAACATTTTCTCTAAACCTGCAAGCCAATTCAAATACAGAAGTGAAAGACCTGGGGGTGCTCTGAAAACAATACAGGCACTTCACAATGAACCAGCATTGAAAAGAGAAAAAGACAATGGCTGGATTTAATATTTCTGGGAGAAACACAAGAGGTGAGATCCGTGGAGTGATTTGAATTCAAAGCACTACTTGAAGAAACAGACTTACACTGCAAATCAAAGCCACCAGCAGCCGCCTGCTGCTCCTCAAGTTATGGTGCAGTGTCTACATCAAACCAGTTTGATTTCAAGTTTATACTAAAGCTGTGTAGATGTTTGGTTGCACTAAGGAGATCCAAGGTTCATATCTGTCAAGTCGTTTAAAGGTGACATATCATGCAAAATGGACTTTTTAATGGTTCTCTACCTGAAATATGTGTCCCTGGCATGTCTACAAACCCCCCAAGAATGAAAAAAATCCATTCTGCCCCTGTTTTGATTTCTACACCTTTCTGTAAATGTGTGTGAAACGAGCCGTTTCAGACTTCCGTGTTTTTGTTACGTAACAACAATATCCGGTCTATCACGGAGTCAGAGCTCGGAGCTTGTTCAGCCCATAGACTGTATAAAATAATACTCCCCCCTCCGTTTTTCATTACCTGCACAAATGTGTGGTAACAAGGAGCTTTGGAGGGAGGCATGCTAGTTGTAGGCTGTCTTAATAAACACAAAGGTCAGTTTTACTCCCCACGTCAGTACAATCAAGTAATATGTGGTGAGGAACAGGCAACTGTTATGAGAAAAACTACATCTGTGTCTGCGAGAGCTCTCCAAGCTAGCTATTGTACACATTTTTGGCCACTTGCAGAAACGTGTTTATCTTGTGAGAAAATAATTTCATAATCAGATATATCCTTGGCTTGCAAAGAATGTTATTCTCATGCCAAAAATCTGTGATTATGGCTTCCACTGCATGTTTTCATATTATTTGGTTTAGAGTTCTAACAGCTTTTTGTTGCAATATTATTGTTTGACTCAAGTTTCAGTTGCAATGCTCTTGGGGAAAGACGCTTAAGTATTTTGCGCTGGCAGTCAGCCCGGTATGTGTTGGAACGTGGGAGAGGTTGGTTTGCTAGCATAGTCTGAGAGGGGGATCAGGGCTAGCCTTGAGCTCACATTGTCTTACAGGGAAACAATTAGCAATTAGCAGTGGGCTTATTCTGAATGGCGAATGAGTTTCCCACAGGTACTTTGCAGTCTTTTTGGTATTAGCTTTAAGTGCTGAAGCTGATTAGCAGGTATTTGTGTGGCAATGCAGCTCATTCTAATCTCCCTTATACCTGCCATTTTCCTGTAAGAGCCCCTTACTTCCATTGAGTGACACAGGCATAGACATGATGCAGCTTTTATGACACATCAAATACCAAATAGATGTCTTGGCGTCATTTTGTACTTTTTCCTGGAAGTTAGAAAGAGATATTAGGGATGTTGCCTTGAATTTCTGGTAAAGTTATGTGAGTCTAACAAAGCTATGACCGGCTCAACCATGTGAGCAGTTACCTTAAAGAGGTTAATAGTTCCTTCAGTGCATTTTCGGACCTATTAAGATGATTTTGTTCTTACTTTTGTGCTTTTATATTCAACTCTAATGGTTGAGGAATGAAAAAGTACTTCATTTGAATTACATTTTAAATCACCATGTGTGCTTTTTGTCCATCTCTCTACTTCTTCTTCTCATGAGCTGATAGGAATCTCCAGGTGGATATGAGTCATGCCTTTGGTTTGATATGTGTCTAGATTACAAGGAAAGATACATTTCCTCCTGTCCTACATACATGTAAGCCTTCAATGTGGTTCTTATAAAAGAAATCCTTCTTGATTGTTTTGTTTTTTATCAAATGATGACATCAATAATCTTCCATGGGGCGGGAGAACTTTTTAGAGCGCACCAATTTTAGCCGATGTCCAAGTTTCTAAAGACACAAAGACAGAAATAAGTACTTTTAAAATGTCAGAGTCAGTGTTCTGGCTCTTCTTCCTCCACTCATGTGTATTGTAGGCAGTCGTTTAAGTATTTACTCTCTCTGGCTGCACAGCGTTATGTAACTGTCGCTCAGAAGAACAGCACAACTTGTGAATGGGCTGCGTTACGCTTGGCTTCCTGTTACATCAGGATTGTCTGACAGTTCAGACATGAAGGCCTTGTTATTGGAAAGAAGATGCACTAATTGTGGAAGTGCATGATTTATAGCATGAGAGCTGTTTGTGTTGCCCCAGTTGAGTGGAATTTAATTCCCCAGAAACAAAGGGGCCCTCATTTAGTGGGTCTGCTTCTTAAAACTTAAATACTGATCTGAATTATTTGTCAAAGATGGGGACTCACAAGGGATGTGATCTCTGTTGATGCATGTTGATAAAGAATGTTGAATGTTTGGCCTATAAATCAATCAATCGATCATTCGGACTTTATTTGTAGAGCTCTTTTCATACAATAATATTCTAAGACAAAGTGCTGCACATAAAAATAATAATGGAAGTAATAGAATAGAATAAATACAAAATAGATAAAAAGGAAGATAAGAACATGATATTAAAAAAAGAAAAAAAAAAAGAAGTTGCTGACTAAGTGAGGAAATGCATGATATCTTAATAAGGAAACACTGGAGGTAAAATAAGATGTCAAAACTCAAGATAGGAAATTAAACTCACCAGAATGTGAATATTAAAATGCTGAGAGGTAATCCATGAAAATCACTGGAATAAGATGATGAGACTGTATAAAATAATACTGAATCCCTCCTCCGTTTTTCATTACCTGCACAAATGTATGCTAACAAGGAGCTTAGGAGGGAGGCATGCTAGTTGTAGGCTGTCTTAATAAACACAAAGGTCGGTTTTACTCCCCACGTCTGCAGATTTGAAGATCTAGTGGATGATTTTTATTTGTCATGGATAAGTGCTAGCGCTAGTTAGCATAGCCACATAGCTACATGTCATAGCTGTAGCTGTGTACCAAGACACACGTCGACATACTGACAAATAAAACAACAAGAAACACAGAATCTGTGACCAATCCTTCAGAAAAGGTCCCGCTGCCTTTCTGGCAGAGGTCGGTTTTACTCCCCACGTCTGCAGATTTGAAGATCTAGTGGATGATTTTTATTTATCATGGATAAGTGCTAGCGCTAGTTAGCATAGCCACATAGCTACATGTTCGAAGCTGTGTACCAAGACACGTCGACATACTGATAAATAAAACAACAAGAAACACTAAATCTGTGACCAATGGTTCAGAAAGGTCCTGCTACAGGCGCCTCTCCGTCAGGATCAGATTCTGGATCAGATTCAGAGGGTTGAAGTAACGTGATCTCTGAGCAGCCGTGTATATTCAGCCAACATGTAAACATTAGATCAACGTGCTGGACAGCCGAGGCACATCCACTTCCTGAGGGGGCGTGGTCAGAGAGAAAACAGACCGTTCTGAGGAGGACTGAAGAAGAGGGCTTTTCAGGCAGACCAAAATCTGATTTTAAAGTGTTTTTTTGAGCATAAACTTTAAAGACATGTTTTGGGGACCTCTTAGACCAATATATATTGATGAAAAAAGTGTGATATGTCACGTTTAAAAGAAAGTAAAAAGTAATGGGAACAACAGAGGAGGCTGTTTGATGTGTAAGTACCTGGCCCCAATGTTCAGAATTTGGCTTTACAGTTTGTTCATGGAGCATGGATCAGGTTTTTCTTCTTACAAGAATTCACTTCTTGCTGAAGAATCCTTTGAAACTGACGTGGTAAAGATGTCAGAGTAAAACTCAAGATGTATGTTGGAGATGTTTTAGAGTTCAAATTGAAATTTCTGACTCTCTATAAGTAAACAGTGATGGCCTTTCATATTACATGTTCCTCTCTGTCGTTATTGCAATGATCTGAAACTGGAGGTTAATTCAGGATAATGAAGTTTCTAGAAGTGGATGTGTGACATCCCCAGAATTATTTCTTCAGTTACACATCATTACCATGAAACTACTGAACTATGAGTCAGAACTGAATATTTAAAGATAAATATTCTAAATCTGACCCACCGCCGTCTTCTTCTTTAAAGTGTCCACATACCACCTTTGTGCAGACGGCTCCCATGTGACCAGCTATATTTGAGCGCTTAAGTGAGCCTAATGAAAATAAGTCACCCATTTATTTCCCTCAGTTCTTCTTAGAAAGTCCCTTTGCTGCTCTGATGAATGAGCTGCACCACTTCAAAGGCCTCGGCCTGAGCTGCAAATCACGGCCTGTGATAAGACAGATTCAGTAAACTAGTGTCACACAGACGGAGCTATGCTAGGAATGGCTCATGTGAGGGCAATTGATAAGAAACCTAGCGCATGCACACGCAATGCATCAATTGAATTAGGAGTTAATAATGCAAGCGCTCCAACTTTCCCCTTGAATTAAGACAGTTCCTAAACCACTCAGGACAGGGGCCTTAATGTTTTTGAACAAAGACATTAAGATCTAAAGACTGTAGTAGGGTCTTCAGGAGCTTTCAGACTATCAGAAAGCAGATTCTAAAGGTAGAGCGATTGAAAAGATTTGGATCCTTTCCGGTTTGTACAAATGTGGCCATACATGCATTTGTAAAAGTTTTGTCCCTGGCTAAAACTTAAAGGTGACATATCAAGCTTTTTTCATCAATATATTGGTCTAAGAGGTCCCCAAAACATGTCTTTAAAGTTTATGCTAAAAAAAACACTTTAAAATCAGATTTTGGCATGCCTGAAAAACCCTCTTCTTCAGTCCTCCTCAGAACACTCTGTTTTCCCTCTGACCACGCCCCCTCCGGAAGTGGTTGTGCCTCGGCTGTCCAGCACGTTGATCTAGTGTTTACATGTTGGCTGAATATACACGGCTGCTCAGAGATCACGTTACTTCAACCCTCTGAATCTGATCCAGAATCTGATCCTGACGGAGAGGCGCCTGTAGCAGGACCTTTCTGAAGGATTGGTCACAGATTTAGTGTTTCTTGTTGTTTTATTTATCAGTATGTCGACGTGTGTCTTGGTACACAGCTACGAACATGTAGCTATGTGGCTATGCTAATTAGCGCTAGCACTTATCCATGACAAATAAAAATCCACCACTAGATCTTCAAATCTGCAGACGTGGGGAGTAAAACCGACCTCTACCAGAAAGGCAGTGGGACCTTTTCTGAAGGATTGGTCACAGATTCTGTGTTTCTTGTTGTTTTATTTGTCAGTATGTAGACGTGTGTCTTGGTACACAGCTACAGCTACGACATGTAGCTATGTAGCTATGCTAACTAGCTCTAGCACTTATCCATAATAAATAAAAATCATCCACTAGATCTTCAAATCTGCAGACGTGGGGAGTAAAACCGACCTTTGTGTTTATTAAGGCAGCCTACAACTAGCATGCCTCCCTCCTAAGCTCCTTGTTAGCACACATTTGTGCAGGTAATGAAAAACGGAGGGGGGATTCAGTATTATTTTATACAGTCTATGGGCTGAACAAGCTCCGAGCTCTGACTCCGTGACAGACCGGATATGTTGTTACGTAAAAAAAACACTGAAGTCTGAAACGGCTCGTTTCACACACATTTACAGAAAGGTGGAGAAATCAAAACAGGGGCAGAATGGATTTTTTTCATTCTCGGGGGGTTTGTAGACAGGGACACATATTTCAGGTAGAGAACCACTAAAAAGTCCATTTTGCATGATATGTCACCTTTAAGCAAATGTAAGGCTGTGGCATTTTCTATCTCTAAGATAAAAAACTTCTTCCTTTATCTGTGTTCACCATGTATGTGTCTGTATATAAATCCGCCTTGGGTCATCTTTGGTTGGGATGGAAAATTTGCTTGATTAGGATATACCTAAGAGATCTTTGCATCATTTCTTGAGAGATTTCTTCAGCACTGTCATTATTGGACAGTTTATCAAATCCTCTTCAGCTTATCCAAGGCCAGGTCATTATGGAAGTGGACTTTATAAAAGGGGTTACAGAAGTTTCTCTACTCAGCAATGTTTTCCACCTCAAACTGGATCCACCACAGGGTCCCAGCTCTGGTGTACATTGCTGGAAAACCTCCAAAAGGAGGCATCGGGGACGTATCCTCATCAGAAGCCCAAGCCAAAGTCTTATAAAGGAAACTTAGACAGCTTCACGAGCTGTAAGCTAAATGCTGCTTCTACAGTACACACACAAGTAGCTGTTTTCTGTAATTCTCTTGACGACACGTTCGAATCCTCTCCCTGTCTTTGGTCAGAAGCAGTAGGAAGTTGCTGCCTTCACAGTGGACCATGTTTTCGCTGTTATTTCGATACTCAAGGAGCACAAAAGCCTTGGTGTTCAGAAGTGCCCAGGAGGAAACACTTGACAGTCTGTTGATCCACCTGTTTCAGGACTGAGTGGGCTTGAAGGCTCGGCTTGTTTGACGTTAACCCCTCACCCTTGTGGAGGTGGTACGATGTAAATGACGAGAAGGGCTCTACTGTTTGAAACGCTTTCCTTGTCCTGAAAATGTTTCATGGAAATCTCAGAAGATTGCCTCTCCTACAGCTGGAGTCTTTTCCCTCCTCTGCAAAGTCTTCTTCAAAGCATTTATATGCATCGGTCCATCCTTAAGATAATAATGAATACAATGTGACATAGATGACTGTGGTGTTACTTCCCCCACCAACACAAACACACCAGCGCACATTTCAGGCGGTGCTAGAGAGCACACACCATCATCACATGTCCTGTTGAACTCTCCAACTCGATAAAACTTGACATTCCTTAGGAACTAATGCAGACCCAGATCATACCTTAGCATCTGTGTACACAATTGTATGCCCATATATTCTGGTAGTTTGCATGCATGTGGGTGCGGTGGCTGGGACCACAATAACACCACTATGACTCCAGTTCAGCTAACAGTTATCTGGATGGTTAGATTAGGTCTGCAGCAATGTACAGTACTGACGATGACCGTCAATGAAGGCTTATCATTTTACCGTGTACATAATTGATTCACAGAAAGGGGCAGTGATGGCTCTTTATACTGGTTTCCACCTGCCATAGAACAAAGGAGTGATGGAAATCTGAAAATGAAAGACTCAAACAACAAGGGTTTGTCTTTGTGAGCTTTGTTTAGGCCGTCAGTGAGCTTTGCAAAGCGGTCTGCACAACTGACCCAGAGTGAAGATTCAGCATGGTATTTATTGTCTTCAGAGTATGAGATGACCTCATCCTTAAACAAACCCAAAGAGCTGTGAGACAAACCAGAGAGCTTTTTACAACCTCTCCCTTCGTGGTCACCTTCTGGACCTCTCACTCCCTGCTTTCCTCCTCAGCCATATGAACACATACAAATCCCAGAAAGTCTGTGTGTGTGTGACTTACTAAATCCTAGTCGGCACAGGAATAAGATACTTCCATGTCTGTATTTTTCCCATCACAGAGGCAGAGAAGAAGCAGGAGTAGCAACTAGCTACGAAGCTTGAACAGCCCTTTGAAAAATGGTCAGACAATTTTAAACTTGATGTTCCAAAATGATTGTGAATCCACAAACAACGTAAGAGCTTGTGCCTCTTTGGGAGGTGCTTATACATAGAACGTTTATAGTTCCTGGCCGCTCTTATAGCTCTGTTTATTCTGTGTTGTGACTTTCAATAGTAGCACATTTTTATTTCAAAATAAAAGCATGTTTTTACAACACAGGAAATAAAGACAGTAAAAATGTCAGAATAAAAGCATCAAAAACGATCGTTTTGAGGCAATCTCTACTGAAGAAGTTTCTGTCACATGGCCTGGGATGCTCAATCCTTGTCTTGTCTTTCCTTAATGTGACTGATTGTTATTTCCCTACATTTTCCAAACATATTGTAATAATATTGTGATTTAATGTTTTTTTGGTCCCTATAATGATGAGGTGAAAATGTGATGTTGTGACAGCCCTAAGTCTGATTCATTTTGAAATGCTTCAGTATTGATTAAGTCCCAGCACTGCTTCAATGATGCCATGCTCTCAGATGTTTGACAATATGTCTACATGAGATTTAAAGATGAATAATTATAATTATAATTAAAGCCGCAAGCGGCGATGAACGGGCCCTCGCACACCCGCAGCTGCCGCCTACGCGCGCCGCCGCCACATGTAAACCGTCGCCTGATATTTGCCACCACATGATGCGAAAGCAAATCTGAGAGTATATACTGCCTCAGGTGGTGCAAATGTTCCAAGTTTTTGGCAGATTGCCAAGAAAACCTCAAAACTTGACAGTGTGCCACGCCCACAATTTTAGTCTGAGCAGAATTCCTTTAACAATAATTTAATTGTCAATATGTCTGCTATAGAATGTGCCTTGTTTGGACTGAATCAGAGAAAAACTCTAGGAGGAGCTCTCAAAAGTATGCACCCTTATTTGGGCGTCATTCTTCACATTCAAAGCTGTATGTGCGTTTGATGCCCCGCCTCAACGCCTGCCACGCCCACATTTTTTGTCTGATCAAAATTTGTTCTGATATTTTTTTCTCATCAAGGTGTTTACTATAGGTTGCCCTTGGTTTGGACTGAATCAGAGAAAAGCTCTAGAAGTTAATAGCGAAAGTATGCACCCTTATTTTGGCCTCGTTTTTCATGTTCAAAGCTAGGTGGCGCTCTTCCTGTTGAGTTTGGGATAAAGGTGCAAGAGGCTTTTTTGTGCGTCCTGATGCCATGAATATGCATAAAATTCTTCAAGCATGTAGCTCAAAATAACCCCTATGGGGAGGGGTTTTTGAAAACTGTAGGGGGCGCTAGTGAGCAAATTTTTTCGACTTTTTTTGCGAAACCCATAAAATGTCGCAATTTTTCCCAGGAATGAGGAGTGTGTTGGATGAGGTGAAATTACGTGCATTTTAAAGTCACAAAAATCCACTTTCCGATGTTTTTTTTGATGCCCCGCCCCAAAGTCTGCCACGCCCACATCTTTCGTCTGAACGGAATGCCTTTACTTTGTAATAATCGTCAATGGGTTTACTATAGAATGTGCCTAGTTTGGACTGAATCGGAGAAAAGCTCTAGGAGAGATTAGCAAAAGTATGCACCCTTGCACGGACCCATTTTGGCCCATTTTTTCATGTTCAAAGCTAGGTGGCGCTCTTCCTGTTGAGTCTTGAATATGGGTGCCACTGACTTTTTTGTGCGTCCTGATGCCATAAATATGTGTAAGATTTTTCATGCATGTAGCTCAAAAATCTCGATGCGTAGGGTGTTATTTTTACCTCTAGGGGGCGCTACAGAATTTTTTTTTGCAAGACCTATAATAACTTGCAATTTTCACCCGACCCGATGAGTGTGCAAAAATACTTGCGCTTTCATTAACCTTCAGGGGTCCAAAACTGCATCTCCTATAATATGAAACCCTTTAGGGTTACAATAGGGCCTTCGCCACCAGCGGTGCTCGGGCTCTAATAAAACAGTTGAAGTGTTGGGAGACGTAACCTGAAAGGACCTCTGTCTTTCTGCTGTGTTACATTTATTAAACATGTTGTCACTCATGTCTCTGAAATAAGTCAAATATTGGAAAAGCTAATGTCATTGTCCACCACATTTGCTTCTCTTCATCCTCACCCATAATGCTTGCTAATCTCCAAGTTGCCATGACATTGCCACCATTGATCTTTTGCAGAGCTAGTGGTAAGCTGGGGCTTCACCTGAATTGAAGGTAAAATATTTACAAGATCTTTTGCAGTGGGTTTATTTTGCACATCCAAATCATGATGATGATATACTTTATTGTGCAGCCCTACTTTAGACCTCTTGAAGCAGCAAGTAATTTAATTTGAAAGTGCCAACTCTGAGCACCAGGCAAACTCAGAGTCACCTGGGCACCCTGATGTCCGGGCCTTCAAGGCACAAATAAATGAGATATATCAGCAACACACAGAATCTGATGTAACTATCTCTTGTGTTCTGAAACCTGGACACCCACATAGAAACCTGAGTTTGTTGAAAGAGGAGGTGGGTGAGCGCAGGAGAGTCACTGGGGTTACTTAAAAAGGCCTCTCAAGCCAGCTCATCTCATCATGTCGCCAGCAATTAAAAGAAAATAGTCCTCTACCTCTGAGGCACCCACCTCCGACTCCCACTTCCAGCTTTGTTCAAGCTCACCTTAATGATCATCTCTGCAACCCTGACCTCGCCTGTACTTTTGAATAACACATTAAAACATCATAATTAATTCTGAGTGATAACTGTATGCATTTTCTTTCTTTTCCTGGAGTCTCGCTCTGATTGGTGGCAAAATGGTCTGCTCAGATAAATGAGCTGAACTTGGCTTTGCCATTTGGATTAGTCAGCCTTGGTGTGCCATTAAATTGCTAATCTCTTTGTTTTTGGTAATCTTGTGAAGTGCACACTATACAGGCTTACCATTGTCCAGACACGACTTCTTTCAAACTACAGACAAATTAATCAGAAAGAATTCAAACATCCCAAATGAGGCGCTTTGTGCAAACTGAGATCTGCGGCTTAAAGGTTAGCCGGAAATTATTTGAGGTCACATGCTTTTGATTGTTCATGAATCATTACCATAACTCATAAATGTGCAGAACCCCAAATGCCTGCACAGCTCCTGTACTCTTGTTTTTTTTTTTTAGTGTGCCCTTTGTAAACTCTTGCTTTCTCTGATTTTAAGCCCACATGCATGCAGACTCTCTACATGGTACCTCCTTTTCACAGAGAATCTGTCGTAGACCTCGTGCATCCCATCGTTTGATGTGCAAAGTCTAAGCAGTAGAAGTCAGTCTATATTAGCCCTTCAAGCTGAGGTCTAATCTGACCTCGAAGCTGCCGCCAGAATGGGATGTTTTTAAGGAGATGATGCAGAAAAAAGCTTCTCTCAGACACATAATGAGCATTAAAGCTCTGAAAACGTGTAACAGCTGGAGGAAAGGGAAAATGATTAATTACATATGGATGCAGGACTTCACAAATGCAATATCTGAAAAGGCTTATAAACCTGATTTGCAAATGTAGGCGTGCTGTCATAACCCGCCACAGCTCTGATGCATGATCATCATATTGAACATCCACACAAAAATGTGAAGCAATATTTTTTATTTTGTGAGGATGCACACATGCACATATGCATATGGTAATATGTGGACGCACACATGGACAGATAAGCCTGCGTGTTGTTTGTTCCTCTGATAGCGGGCTGAGAAGCAGCTTGGTGCTACAGGACCCATGATGGCAGACCACAAAGCCCACCTGTGGCTGCCGGGGCCCAGGGCAGCTCTCTCTTCTCCCTCCTGCCCGTACACTGAAGGGCAAAGGCACAGCATGACCTCTAACCCCCCCACTGCTCCAGCTGCCAATCAGCCCCGTAACCCTCCCTGCTCTCTCTCTTCCAGTGCCCCCTTTGATGCTGCACTGCTATAGCTGCTTCTTCTCTGAAAGGCCCCTCTCTTCCAATCAGCTTGGCCTTTCTTGTCATTCATTTAGCCTCCTGCTATCAGTGTTTCCCGCAGGTTGGCATTTTGGAGGGGGGCTGGAGGCTATTAGAGCTGTCTGTGGATTGTTGTTGACATTTAATTTTTCATGCCCAGTATCTCATTGTCAGGCACACAATAGATACATAAAGATAACTTTCGGCAAATTGCGACATCATTAACTGTTACACTTTAATCTGGTGCTGCTTCTGCTGTCATACGGGAGAGAAAAGCTGCTAATTAAATCAGGATTGTACTTCAACATACCAACAACACAGCAGCGATTGAGCTGGGGGGCAAACTCAATTCATTAAATGAGTGCAGCAACTTTGTCATTCAGCCAGTGTTTAATCACCATCGTGCAAAGAAAATGAATACTGGACAAGTATTCATGAAGTGGATGATTATGTACCATTCATAGTCTTCATTGATGTAATGGGGAATGCAAAGGGGACATTTCTTCTCGTCACTGGTTCTGCATGGCTGACTGTCGCCAAGCCAACATGGTGTACAAAACTACAACAATCCCATTACAGTGAGTGAAGCCTTTGTAGCCCCTTTAACAGGTGCAGTAAATTCCCAAGCCTGTTGGGATCAAGGTCTGAATAGCTCATTTCTCTATTGGCACACACTGAACAGGGGTTGATTTTTTTTCAACTCGTTATCTTTGAAAATATTAAAATTACAAGTTTTGCCCAAATAAGGGCATGCCTGACTTGATTGACAGGCGGGCGTCCTGTAGCTGTTGGCGAAAAGGCTAAGTTGGTTAGGCTAGGTTGAGTTAGCATTTTCAATATGGCATCTGCTGACGATTGGCTTCAAAACAGCGCCCAGGAACAGATGGGTGACGTCACGGATGCTACGTCCATTTTTTTATACAGTCTATGGTTGGGATGCTACCCAAAGGACCTGCTTGTGAGAACTCAAATGTCCCAATCAGTTGAACCAGACATGAAACATGCTTTACCACAAACCAGAAAATCGATGATGTTTGAGCTTATCTATTATGGCATGGCGATATAGACCAAAAAGCATATCTTATTCCTCATTTATCCTAAACATTTAATCTCAAATACCTTGTTTATACTGTAAACAATCTCTTTACTGAGCATTAGGTCTGGCATCCATTTTTTCTAATCAAATCATTCAGCATTGCACTCAACAATTGGCCAGATGGAGGCCACTGCATCCTCTGCCACTTGTTGAATGCAGTACCTTTGACTGTCAACTCCAGCTGCTGCTGCAGGATTCTGTAGTCATCCTCCTCCTCCACTCAAAGCAGCCGTAGTAATCCCACTCATACTTTGTCACAAGTCCTGTAAATTAAAAATAGTAATCCAATGTTGAAACCTACTCTGAAATCAGGATTAAAGTCAGTCGGCATAGTAAGCAAGCTGACATAATGTTACATTGTGATGTGTTCAAGGTCAGGTCAGGTCAGGTCCACAAAGACTCAGATCTTTAAGGAGGCTTGATTATGGTATCAATATCACTGAAAATACAAATCCTGTATCCAAATTCACTACTGTTTGAATGCAGCAGGTCATTGTCAAGAACAAAGGAAGAGATTGCACTGAGGGTAGCTGCGTTGTACTTTTTCTGCTTGTTTTAAGAGGCCAAGTTTACCGGGTCCTGCTCTGGTCAGAGTGCATCCATTGGCTGTAGAATGATCTGTAGCAGAAGGACTTGTGTCCAGGGTGTAAATGGGCATCCCACCCAAGGGCTGGTCACCTCAACCAGTTATATATGGTGTGTTTTGCCAGATTGAAACATGATGTTAAGACTTGTTTCAAATGTGTGATATTTCTGTTTCAAATCAACATAATTATGAGTGTTCATGTGAGCTCTTCCACACAGGTACAATGCCTATATTTGTTATCCTGTCAATACTCTCATTGTATGTGCACAACAGTGAGTGAGGTCAATGAACCCTGAAATGTCCCCCCTTGCATTAAGCCTCCCGCAGCCTTATTCATTACCACGGATTTTGATTTTTAGGCATCATGTGTATGTGTGGGTGGGAATGTCCATTAAAATGTGAATAATGTGGGTAAATCTTACTAAGGGGCTTTAAAATGGGCTAATCCCATGCAAAGCCA